>NW_026869860.1:900000-1138098 GCF_018135715.1 Danaus plexippus
ACTTTTTTTAAAATAATACTGTGGAATATTTGATTATTTCATAATAGAAGGCAAATTTCGTCTCAACTTCCATATTAAATAAATAATAAATTAATGAGAAAATATTATCTCCTTGAAAATCATCTGCTCACAGGCATTGCATTTAAATGAGGGCTTGCGAAAAAAAAATTGTCTCAAGTATCATGAAGAAAAGGTATTCACGTATTCCCGTATAATTAACTCAAAAAAGGGTGAATAAGACCGAATGACAAAGTCCAAAATTCTGTTTACCACGAGACTTCACATTGGCTCCTTTCTATAAATAAAATGATCGTTTTAAATCTTTAAAGACTTACCAAATAATTCTTTAAAAATTTTAAGGATATTTTCACTATAATATTGTTTAACAAAGTTTTCTAAGTAGATCTTAATCCAACAAATGACAACTAAAAGGATGTGCAGTCTTGTCAATTTGCAGCTATTATAAGTTTCGAATTACTTGTGGTATTAGAAATCGGTGGCGGGAATAGGGGTTGTTTTATTTCAACAAAATTATATTCATTTATACGTTGAAGCAATCGCATGAAAAGCTTCTTAAAAGCGATATCACATGGCATAAAGGGCAATTGTACCAAGCGTGGTGGTTTCAGTGTCGTCATAATTTTATATTTCTTCACAACTGGAAAAATACATATGTGAATATACTTATATATATGTTCTCTTTGTTTTCGTAGTATTCTCGTACCACTCTCGTAGCATTGTGCCTTAAGATTATGAATACCTAGAACTTCATTTTATGAAATAAAGTTTGTTTCTTCGTAGTTTTTTTTTTCTTATGAAACGAATAAAACAAAGAAAAAATATATATTTTTAAAATTTTAAAAACTATAAATATACTTTTATATAAAACAAAACATGTATATGAATGATAAATAATAAAAATAAATCAAAAGTTTGACAATGTGTAAATTTTAATGATATGAAGTGTACATTGAAGTTGTACGAGTACATATTCTTATGAATTCTTAGATTTCGAAGCGTCCTCGTATCAATTGATACCATAGTACTTTACCTTTATAAAACTACATGGTGCTCCTTACTAAAGGTAGTCTGTTAAAGTAATCGTAAAACAAGTCACGTTTCTACATCGCGGTATCAGTTAACACAGAATGTCTGGAGGTGTTTTAGTTCATATTGCACATCTTCTTCTTCCTGGCAATTATCCCAGCATTAGCCAGGGTCTGCCTTCCTGCTCAAACTCCTCCACTTTGCACGGTCTTTAGCATCCGCGGTGGTAAGTCCATTGGCTCTCATATCCTGCTTCACGGTGTCCAGCCATCGCTTTCTTGGGCGTCCTGGGGGTCTTGCTCCAGGGACCGACATGTCAAGGCAAATTTTTCCGACGTAATTCTCAGGCCGGCGTGCAACGTGGCCATACCATCTCAGGCGACTCTCTTGAAGCTTATCCGCTACGTCACGGACTCCAAGACTACCTCGGATAAATGTGTTACGTAAACGGTCAGCCCGCGTTACGCCACACATCCACCTCAGCATCTTCATCTCCGTGACGTGAAGCTCCTGAGTGTGCCTGGACAGTGTTGGCCAACATTCGCTTCCATATAAGAGAACCGGTCGGATTATGCTCTTGTATATTAGTCCCTTGAGCTTGGGCGGTATTCTGCGGTCGCAGACCACACCTGTGACCTCACGCCATTTCGCCCAAGCAGCGCTGATCCGGGCTTGGACATCGTGATCGATGCCTCCGGACTCATGCAGAATAGATCCAAGGTACCTGAACTTTTCCGACTTAACGGCTGGTTCAGGACCTATATGGATAGTGCAAGAGTCCGGGCTTCCGCAAGCCATGTACTCGGTCTTCGTCACATTTAGTTTAAGACCACCGTTCTCAAGCGTACCCTTCCAGAGGTTCACTCTTCGCTCTAGCGTCAACCTGCTCTCATCAATGAGCGCTATGTCATCGGCATACATCATCAGCCATGGAGGCTGGTCCTGGATGTTAGCCGAGACAGTGTCCAGCACTACATTGAACAAGAAGGGGCTAAGAGCCGAGCCTTGGTGAACCCCTACTGATATCGGAAAGGGTTTTGTATCGCCAACAGCAGTCCTAACCATTGAAACGGAATCGCGGTACATGTCTCTGATGATGTCAATATAGGCCTCAGGGATCCCTTTGAATCGCAATGCCCACCAGATACATTGACGAGGCACGCAGTCAAAGGCCTTCTGCAGATCTAGGAATGCGACATGCAGAGCTCTCCTTTTTTCCCTGTATGCCTCCATCAGAGTTCTGATGGCAAAGATGGCGTCCAAGGTGCCCGATCCTGGCTGAAATCCATATTGACATTCCGAGACAGTACACTCTCGGCGGAGCCTGAGGTCGATCATACGCTCAAAGAGCTTCATGGTGTGACTCATGATCTTAACGCCCCTATAACTACCACAATCTTGAACACTGCCCCTGCCTTTGTATATAGGGGTAATGTAACTATAACGCCACTGATGTGGCATAGTCCCAGTGTTCAAGACGCGGTTAAAAAGGTCCGTCAGTATGAGCACACCAAGAGAGCCCAATGATTTCCACGCTTCGATCGGAATATCGTCAGGTCCCACCGCTTTCCGATTCTTCATGCGTCGAAGACAATTCCGAGTTTCGTCAGGTGTTATCGGGGCAATAAGTCCAAGATTAGGAGGTATTTCGGTTGGAAGACTGCACGGGTGCTGAGTATTTAGCAACTCCTTGAAATAGCATCTCCATCTCTCCTTCACAGAGGCATGATTACACAGCAACGTGCCTTGGGAATCTTTGACGCTAAGACATTTTGCGATATCTTGCGTCGCCTTATCCCGAGCTCGTGCCAATTTGTAAATGAGCTTCTGCCCCTCCGCAGTTTCAAGTGTATCATATAATGGTGATAACCTATCACTGCGGGCTCTGGCAACAGCCCTTTTACTGGCACGTTTCGCTGCTATGTATTCTAGTCTGTCTTCAGGAGAGTTTGATTGCTGCCACTTCTTAAAGGCAGTCTTCTTTTCACGAATCACCTCCTGCACTTCGTCATTCCACCACCATGTCTCCTTGTCAATGACCCGTCCTCCCTTAGAAAGGCCTAGAACTCGTTTACCTGCTGTGATAATTGCTGACTGGGCTCGATCCCAAACTTCCTGAGCAGTTTCGGTATTAGTCGACAGATTTTGACTCTCAACCTCTGCCCGAAAGCTGGTCTGCATCGTTCCATTCAGCAACCACCACCTGATGCGAGGCTTACGTTTCTCGGCCACTTTCTTTTTCGGGATAACGACATAGTCCATGACAAGAAGTCGATGTTGGGCCGTCAGGCTTTCACCAGGAATGACTTTACAGTTAGTCACCTTGCCGATATGACGCCGTCTGGTCAGCAGATAATCTATTTGGGTTGAGTGGGACCCGCTCTTATACGTGATAAGGTGCTGTGGAGTCTTTTGGAAGAACGTGTTCACGACGGCTAAGTCAGACGCAATACAGGTTCTGAGAATATTTTCTCCCTCTGCATTGCGGCGACCATAACCAAAACCACCGTGTACACGATCAAACGTTTCCGCAGCCCTACCTACGTGGCCATTTAAGTCCCCCCAACTATGATTACTTCAGCAGCTGGTATAGCACGTAGAACCTCTTCAAATTGCTCCCAGAATGACTCTTTTTCGGACCCGCTACATCCAGCCTGAGGAGTATAAGCACTGATCAAGTTAGTAATCACTCCCTCGATCAGTACCCGCACCCGCATCAGGCGGTCGCAGCGACGATCAACTTCAAGAAGACCATTCCGAAGCTCTTCAGATAGCACTACCGCTACACCAGCTTTACCTGAAGGCGACCCAGTGTATATCAGCCGGTAACCCTGTCCGATGTTCCGAGACTTATTGCCCTTCCAGCGAGTTTCCTGGAGGAACGCACACTGGACCCGACGTCTCATGAGTACATCTGCGAGTTCTCTGCATCGTCCGGTTAGAGAGCCAATATTCCACGTTGCAAAGCGGAGTTTCCTTTGGGGTACTAACGTCTTTAGCCGTGCCCGTACTTGACACGGTAGCCCTTGCCCACTTATCGCAGGTGTAGGGCGATGTGCCTGCGCGTCGTTTATCGGCGACGCCCTAGCCGTACCCAGTCCATAAACTTTTGCAACCATAAGAGTGGCGGGAGTGGTTTTAACGGAGCGACTGCCGTCTGACCTCCAAAACCCCGTTTTCCGGGTAAAACCAGGAAAGGAAAAGATAGAGAAGGGGGGAAAGAGGTTAGGAAGGGGAATGAGGGGAGGTACGGGACACCACCTTCATGGACTGAGGATAGAGGTATGAAAGTGGTGGCTCGAGGATCCGGGGTCGCGTACCCGTATGCCCAAGGCTAAATATCGGAAAAATACTTAGTAGGACACCCTCTGAATAAAAATTAAAAATCTAGTAAAATTTTGATATGGTTTTGAAAGCGTTTTTGGTTTTTGGTTTCTGAAAGTCATTTCAAACAAGTTAATGATGTCAGTAGCAGAAAATTTTGTAATAAAATAATTTCAAAATAAAATCAACTATTTAATCATTTATATTTTGCATTGTATTTCGAGTCTTCAATCCAAATTCTTTCACTCAATTAATATTCACGGCTTAAAAACTACTCTTTCCAAATATAACTCAAAACTTGTCCGACGTTGATAAATTTGTTAATTTGTAATTTTTTTAATCATACATAAAGAATGAAAATATTTAACACCTAAATAGGATTCGGTTTTTTATCTTTATAAAACCACCTGTCTTTCTTTATCCATATTTACTTTTTGCTGGATGATGCACGTTCCTTTTAAAACAAGTTAAAATTTAAAAACAAAATGTGAAACGTAGTTTCAAGTCACGTTTATTTCGTAATATGAAGTACCAGGTGTTCATAAAGCCACAGAATACTACGATACAATTTGCTACGAGGATACTACCAAAATAAGAAAAGTGGAATAAATATACAAATATGCATTTCAAAGGGATATGTGATTAGATTTAACATTTTTCTAAACTATAATCTCTTAATTTATGTTCTTCTTTCTAGACTAGAGACTATTACGTAACTCAAAACATCTTATCAGGAGAACATAAAACTGTGTAGTTCTTATAAATGCGCTTTGCTACGAAATATGTGATGAAGACTTCTATTTCCCTGTTTCCCATCCAATGAGATAATCGCGACTGGCGTTATTCCTTCTTGTGGCAAACATGCATGCACGAACTAACGCGAAAATATATTTTAGTGTCGGCTATCATGAAGACAGGAATTCCCGTATTCAAAATTAAATCAAACCAAGATATCTAAAATCAGATTGCATAAAGGGCAATTGTGTCAAGCTTGGTGTCAGTTTGATCATCATTTTATGATTTTTTCCACTACTAAAGCTCTAAAAATACTTATATGTATGTTATACTTATCGTGTTTTCAAAGCTCTGTTTGTTTTGTTAGCATCCTCATAGCAGATCGTAGCATATTGCTTTAGCATATGCTGCTATTCATGAGAATACCTGGAACTTCATTTTATGAAATCCATGTGACCTCTACAAGTTCTTCGTGATGTTTTTTTTATACTTTAAGTAAGAACTTGTAGAGGTCACATATATTTCATAATATGAAGTACCAGGTATTCTCATGAATAAAGAAAGAAAAGAAAAAGAAGTTTTTACTCCAAAAATAAATCAACAAAAAACCACTTTTACATTAAAAAAAAATTGTATGATAAAAAGAAAAAGAAATAAAAAAATAAAAATTAAAAGTGAATTGATCAAAACATACACATAACTTTCAACTAAACAGAAAGAAGACTGTTAGGATTGTAATTAAGTTTGGAGCTTCTGTTCATTTTGAATTTAATATAGGAACATAAAAAACAAGAGAATATTTTATTGTTTCTATTTTATTTGTTTATATGGGGTTTGAAAATGTGTAATTGTTAACGACGCGTATTTATTGCAACTTATTACGTATGCATGTGCATACCTATGTCTAATACACTGTTCTCAGTAAACTCGTCATAGATTGCACTTGACTATTATGAATTCCTGTCTCCTGTATGTGAAATACACGAGACTAATTTAGCCTAAAACATCGAGACAGACAAGTGAAGTTTCCTTACTGACTTACTGAAAGCTAATGTAAAAAATATATTTTTTTTCAATCTTAAAAGTCTGCCTTACATACATATCTTGAAAACTAAGAGCAGTGGGTGGTCGTATCAGTATTGTATACAAATCAGAATACTTAAGTTTGTTCTCCTAGTATGCAACGCTATCAAAAACGTGAGCCCCTACTATGTATTTATACGTAACTGTAGTAAGGTCAATAAAGTTTTACTTTTCACAGCAATCTTGAAAAATATTGTACTACTCCTTCAGACTTATGAAGTCATGGTTCCCGTACTATGAAACAAACGTAACCAATCTTCGAAGTTCTGGTTGGTTCCTTTGCAACCATGATCAATTGATAGACGAGATGAAAATGAAATCATTCATATACATGTTTTCTAATCAGAAAATAAATAATAAAATATTTAATTAATTAATATAATATTAATCGATTTAGATTATAATTAATCAATGTTTTTCAAATACACGTATGTCGGAGTAGGATCCAGGCCGTGGTTTTTAAAAAGTGTGACGCCAGCATAACTGACGTCATCAATGACTTTATTCTTGATTGTAGACCAACATTGTTGTGACTACACTTACACAAGTGGCTACGCAGGTGGTTATGCGGCTGACACCTGATAATTTCAACTACCCTCAATTATTAGTTTTTCAAATAATAACAATTACACCGACATATGTTTTTTTTCAGTTAATTTTAGTCAAAATTGATTCGAAGTGGAGGGACGAAACTAAGTGCCATTATCATTTATAGAAAAAGAAATGCCAGCTTCGAAAGTTAAATTTTTTGTACTGGTCTCGTAGCTCCAACGGAACTCATAACATCCTACCAGGGAAACATAAATCTATGAAGGTGATGTATCACTATGAATTGAGAGTGAAATTTATGCTATATGAACATATTGGGACAGACGTGTGTTTTAAATATTTCATATATTGAATATATATTGATATTTATTGATATTTATTTGTTTGTCTGTGTTCGTGTGTCATAGCCCAATTTACATTTATTAGAGCTTATTTATTTATTAATTTTTTCCTGTTATTCTTATGAATATATTTTTGTTCCTATCATATATAAGTTTCTTTTGCGTGTTCCTGAAATCTCGTTTTATGGAAGTGAATTGAATTCATAAAATAATTTGTATTATTTTCAAGATCGTAGAGCAGTGGACGATCATCGTTCAGTATTGCATACAAAACATGATTCCTCAATTAATGTTCATCTGTAATACAAGGTTATAAAGTCAGGGTATATAAAAATTTTAATTATTATTATAAAACTATTAACTATTATTATTTATTATCACTAAGGTGATCTTTCTCCCCATTAATCTCAAGCTCTAGTTGGTTTGTATAATTTTAAGTTCCATATATTTTTTATTAAATTATTAATAAATGCTAGATTTATTAATAATTTTATTCAATGCTTTCAATTTGCGTGTAACTTAATTATAACTGTAATTAACTGTATGATGATAACTTTAATAAACTCAGTTTAACGTATGAGAAGAAATGTGGGAAAAATTCCTCTAGCTAAGCTGTATTGGTTGCATAACACCAACTCATAACATCCTACTAGGAGAACATACAACCGCGTAGGTGATGTTTCACAAGGGGGTGGAAGTGAAACTATCTATCTATATTTAATATAGTCTACTTGTTTGTGTGATGGTTGTCTTTTATGTATGTGTAAGTTTGGTATGACTGGCTTGCTAGCTGGCTCTTTGATAATTACGAAAATTGACATCGCACTATTATTTATTCTTACTTCAAAGTTAAATTCATAACGAGGGCAAAGTGGACAGAAAATTCAAAATATTTTAGTTTTTCCCTGAGTTATTCACTAAACACAACTTGTATTCAAAATTTTGAAGCTTCTATATAAACTAGAAGCGCCTTACAGTTTGGATGATGGGTCAGTCAGTGAATGAAAAAATTTAACAAAACTAAGAACTTTGTCTAGTTGTAATGCTTGAGCTACTTTTTTCTTGCTTACCAGAAATATAGGCGTCAAGTTTAATGCGAAATGTACTTATAGGTCGAAAATGGCCCGAAATAATTTGAGAAAAGTGTAATACGGCCATGCCGCTTTTTTATTTTTGCTCGACTTGGCGGTTCACTATCGTACAAACAGGTTAATTTTACAATTCATTTTTCAGACAATATCGACTTTTATCTATAGTAACAAAATAGTTTTAAATCCAATTACCACTTCAATAAGCAAATATATACATATGATCAAAATTTCTAATTAATTAATGTCGGTTAGGTATGCGTGTTCATATTGTATCATATCTCAAGTCTATCCTACGACGATCCCTATGTACACTACGGGGTTCTGAAACCTTCGGACAAATCGGTAGATTTAAAATTCTCTCTTTATATAAAAGAAATGTATGTAATGTATGATTAATTACATACCCACATACATACCCACATAATCACACAGTTTCTAGTCATTGACACAGCCACATAGTCGGAAGGTATTATTAATGAAGCACACAGTTACATTTTCCATAACCATGACATTAGAAAATCATAAAGTCTTGGTCGTTGACAGACTCTTACGCATCGGTGATATCTGTTGTTATTTTAATAAAACATAAGTGGATTTAATATGGTTACTATGACAACCGGCATAAAACCTAATTTTATGACGGTGACGTGTTAATAGAATGAAGATCCAAATCTACCGTACAATCGGATATGATATTAATCGGTAATTTAATGGACCGAATGATTCGTTGTGAATTCGCAATGCGAATGTAAGACACTCCGTCTCTGCTTAATACGAGTACATCGCTGCCTATAACTACCGGAGTATTCAAAAACGTACTCGGTACTTATATTATTTGGTATTTCCGCGCCACCAAAACCACGCAACAGTGGAATGCACGCATGTAGTTTGCATGAAAAATGCTTAGCTAAATCAGAGCTAATTAACGAGATGTATGAACCGGTATCCATTAATACATCTGTCGGGATGCCACCTAGTACCGCCGTAATTACGTCACGATTATTAATGTCAGTTACGACTTCTCGACAAAAATTTACGTTACCCGAGTTCGATCGTCCTTAAGCAAAACAGTTCGGTTCACTATGACCGATTTTCTTACAGAAGTTACAAGCTACGGACTTAAATTGAAACGAATTAGTCCTTGAGGATTGAGGCAGAGGCAAGTTTCGTGGCTTAGTTTTATTAATGTCAGGTTTAGGCCGTTTATTACTGCATGATGCACTCATGTATCCCCATTTATTATACTCACAGCATTTAATATTTATTTATTTATATATTTATATACCAAGAGAAGAAATAGTTACATAATTAATTATAAAAGACGTGTGATGCACAAAGGATAACTTATCTCTTAAAAGAGACCTCTACGAGAAACCCTTTTCATAAAGGAAACTACATAAAGAAGCGTGGTGTACGTAGGTACAATAAAAAGAGTGAAGGGAAAAAAATATAGAGATTTATATATAGATAAGCAAACAAAAAAAAATATAATAATAGAAAATGTTGATATTATACATACATAGATATATACATAAATATACATATATGCAAATAGTATATATAAATATATACAAATAGTATGAATAAATAAACATTACATATCAGAAGGTTAAAGTGACCGAAGATGTCACTTAAGTTAATGTTTAAATGCAGGTGCACTTGGTCTCTCTTTGTAAACAGAAGGTGGGAGTGAGTTCCAAAGCTGTGCACCTTGGACAGCGAACGATTTACGGAAAAAATTGGTATTTAAGGAGGGGATATCGAGAGGCTCCACTATGCTATATTTTGCATATCATGTTATATATGCCTGAATATAATGATGAAATTTAAGAATACTCCTTGCCATATAGACATCTAATAATTAATTATAACTGGCTATTGGATAATAATAGTATGTAATTTTACCAGACAAACGTTTCATTATATACTTTTGTTGTTTGACGAATTCCTGATCAGCAACCGTGATCAGCAACCGTGATCACATCTGACATCTCGTCTGCCCGTGATCACGGTTGCTGAAAAGTAACCGAAACGTCGGGAGTATGTAGTTTTTTACAAAAATAAATCACGCGTAGTTTATCCGAAAAATACTAGTTTCATTACATACATTTCGTTTATCTAAAGAGTGAATTTTAAATCTACCGATTTGTGCGAGAGGTTACAGAACCCCGTAGTGTACATAGGGATCGTCGTTGGATAGACCTAAGATATGATACAATATGAACACGCATACCTAGCCGACAATAATTAAATAGAAATTTTGTACATATTGTTAGAAATAAATAAGGCAGTACTTCCACTTAGATGTTTGTTGCTCCACAACTCGTATCAGAAATCCCCCAGTCTAGTACTTACATCCTATTTATAATATTCAAAGGTAACATTTTTAGGTGAGGGTAAGTTACAATGTCATACAGAGGGCGTTATTTTGCCTCATAAGTGTTTCCATAAAATTATAAAACACTGAACATTACGTAAAACATGCAGAAGCTCTCATTATAAATTATAAAACCAATTGTCAAGTATTTGGACATTTAAATTACTGTACAGAAACATTATTAACATTAATTTACACTATTATAACAAATATACAGATGGCGCTAGTTTAACCATCATAAGAGTTTCCAATAAATATTAGAATATAAATATCGTTAAGCTTAGAATCATCAAGTATATCACAATTTAAATTATTTTAAATAATTATAACTAACACTCGGCCTTTCCTGATTCTCAAATTTACGACCTCGTAATGGTATTGTGAACTATCTTACAATTTAAAATATCAATTTCCAGGTTTGTAAAAGTCCTAGAATCAAAAATTGAGGTTGTTTTTATTGAAGAAATTTTATAACTGTAAATAACAACTTATTTTCCAAAAATATTTTACTGCATGTATAGTACAAACTTCACGATATAAATGTGCTTTTTTTACAGAAGATTCCCCAAAAAATTAATTAAACGATCGGCCATATTGACAGCATATTACGTCCTCGTAATAGAATTATAACAATACAGTAGTACAAAGTTCTCAATAAACCTTAATTTATCTATTTCTGTTTTATGCACCGGACACACCAAGATGCTTTTGAAACTAGATCAATGAACAAACCAATTAGATAATATTTCCATGGGACACCTACATGGACTCTTTTTTTTTCTTAGCATCGGACACACCAGGATGCTTATAAAACCAAAACAAGAGTGATTATATTTCCATGGGACACATCAACATGGCTATTGTTCTTGTTTAACTTGGCACTGGACTTATCATAATGGACACACCATAAAGCCCTTTTTTTTTAGAATTTTATTCACTGGACAAAACAATTTGATCTCAATACCATGGGACCCACCATCATGGCTATTCATTTTATTTAGCACTGAATACTCCATGATACTCTTCAATTTTATTTATTTAAACTATTTTTATTTTAAAATATTAATCTCCCTAATAATGGGGCAAATATTCCAGTCACACGGGTCAGTGACCAAGTGTTTCTGGGAAGTGAAAATGTCAGTCAACTCATTAACAGATTCCAAAAATTCACGTACTATTCGACAGGTATTCAAAATAGCAGCTTTTTGCATGGTGATGTATGCGAGTGGTGGTAAATCCAGAAATTTTGACTTTGGTGTGAGTGTTTAGGAATGACTCCAGTAGCGGACAGCACGATAGGGCCAATATGGATTAATTAATTTTATTTCCATGGGACACACCTACATGGATTCTCTTTTTCTTAGCACCGGACACCCCTGGATGCTTTTAACACTGTACAAACCAGTTAGAACTCTTATTTCCATGGGACACACCAGCTTGGTATTAACAAATTTTTGCCAAGTATTAGTATTTCATAATTTTTACTCTTGCATGGTATGCGACTCAACATATTCAATTATGTTTTAACATCATTATTATGATTACACATTGAATTTTCACTTTATATAGCGTAAATATATATCACTTACTCTCCATATTGTAAGTGATTTACTTTGGATTTAACCTTTGATGAAAGAAAAATATCAATTACATTAGATAGCTGAAACATTTTCTTTCTTAGTCAAATATCATCATCATTAGATTCACTATACAGAATAATGACATTTGTATTTAATTATTTGTATTAAATATTTTGTATTTTTATTAAATATTTTATATTTAAATTCTATATTAATTTAAGATATACATATATTTTTATAACGATAATTCAAATATTCTTCTAATTCATGACTTTACATAATCAAGTACTTTTTTTTTACTTGTAGGTAGCATGTTATTGTAGTACATGTAGTCCATGTAAAGTTTCAATTTTTAGATTCATTTTGTATGTGGGTTTTAGTGCAAGCAGTAAGTTTAAATTCATTTTGTGCGTCGTTTTATGTGAAATCTGGAACAGTACGCGGTAAGTGATTTTGTGTATATACATACTAGTATATATTTTACTGTTCGTTTCATCGTTTTTATGTAATAATTGTATATTGACCGTCAGCTTTTAATATGGTTTAATAAAATTATAAATAATTTTCGAAAATAATTACATTTGATGGTTAAAATTCTTCATCATATCTACCTACACCATGCACCATTTAAATGAAACTAGTATTATTCGGATTTACAACGCGGATTTTATTATTTAAAAACTACATAATCCCGACGTTTCGGTTACTTTGCAGCAACCGTGATCACGGGCAGGCGAGGTGTGAATGTCTGTCAATTGGTCCTTGTTATTTATCATCTACCGCCATCGATTTCTTAATTTTCTGGCTTACGGCTCTGGATGCCGGCAGAATGCGCTCACGGTGTCTTGAGGTCCTGCGGTGTGGTTTCGGACATGGGATTTTATATTTTTAAGAACGGGGTCCCAGGTGTTCGATAGATTCCAGCCATCTTCTCTATTGAAATTGGGATGTTTTTTAATTTCAATAGCCTCGCGAATTAATCTCGGTATATACTTGTCTTCCCGAGCGAGGATTTGAGGTTTATCAAAACGAATGTAGTGACCTGGTTTGTCCATTGTGTGTTCACACACTGCTGACTTCGACGCGCGCCTGTTTTTGATGTCTGAGATGTGTTCTTTAACCCTTGTACCGATGCTCCTCTTCGTCTGTCCAATGTATGACAAGCCACAGTCACAGTCGAGTTTGTATACACCCGCTTGTTGTAAAGGAATGTTACTCTTGATTGGTCTCAAGAATTGGCTCACTTTCTTATGTGGTTTGTAAATAGTTTTAATGGAAACCTTCTTCAAGATGTTGCCTATTCTGTCAGTAACTCCCTTCACATATGGTAGTATCGCAGGTTGGCAGGGATCGGATGTCTTGACTGTTGGTTGGTCTAATATTCAATTGGGAGTTTCTGGTTTTCGCTTGCGTTCGTTGTTTTTAGGTGTTTTATTGAGTGTGGTTGAGTGTTTGGAGATGGGTGATAGAGAGTATGATGGTGGGGGGGGGGGGTGCCCGGGGGGGAATACCGGGTATTCCGAGTGTAGGGAGTGTGGCGGCGGATGATTCGCTGTCTTCGCGTCCGGGATCGGAGTTAGGAGCCAAGCGACTCTTTTCGGAGATGTCTGGCTCCGATACCGAGACCGGGGGCGGGATAGTTAGAGGGCTGGATCTGGCGGGAAGGCGAGGGCGGGGTAAAAATCTGGCTAGAGCCAGGAAATTCTTGCGCCAGCGGGAAGAGGAGGAGTCGGAGGCTGCCTTCGAGTCCTGTATGGAAAGGAGTCTTGCGAGAGAGAGGGACGGTGCGAAGATGAGGGCGAAGGGGAAGGAGGTCCCGCTCGAGCTGGAGGCCATGGGGGCGGAAATGATAATGGTCGAGGCTGAGAAAAGTCTCGACCTTATCAAAAGTTTGGTAGGAAAAAGTACCAATTTGAAGGGAGGGTACGCCTCAAAAATAACGAAGGCTTCTGTCTTCCTGAAGGAGGTCCTCGACGTGCTGGTGACGCGCACGGAAGCGGAAGAGACCCGCCGTCTTAGAGCCGACATCGGTAGGCTCCAAAGAGAAAACGCGGGTCTGAAGGAGGAAGTGCGCGCTCACCGGCAGCAGTTTGAGGAGATGCGACGGGAGAGGGTGACGGCGGCTCAGGCGGCTTCAGACGACCAAACCAGCCGGGACCAGTTCCAGGTGCTGGAGGCCAACATCGCCAGGATGGTGGGTAACCTGGTGGATGGAAGGCTTGCAGCACTGGAGTCCCGGCTGAAACGGGAAGAGGTCTCACGCCCCCCCTGGCGGGTAACAACTCGGCCGTCGCCGTAGCTGCCAGAGCGGCCATCCGCCGTGCGGGGATGCAAAGGGGGGCCGGTAAGGCGGCTCCTTCACCGGCGTCTTCGGCGCCGGTGCTGGTGGTGTCGGAGGACGAATTTCCCTCCCTCCCTCCACCACCCTCCAAGGGAAAGGGTAGGGGCAAGGACCCCAAGAGAGGAAAAGAGGTGGCCTGGACCGCGTTTGGCCCAGCCATCTCTAGTGGAAGCGTCGAACATGCTGCAGCTGGGGCCGGGGCTGTTGCGGCGGGGTGGACGGAGGTGGTCCGCCGCAAGGCCCCCAAAAAGAAGGAAGTTGTGCCGGTAACCAAAACACCGGCGCCACAGCCAAAAAAGAAGGCGGGCCCTAAGGAGGGCCCCAAGAAAGTGGCGCTCCCACGCTCACAGGCCGTAATGTTGAAGTTACGGCCTGAAGCAGCGGCTAAGGGGGCGTCGTATTTATCGGTCCTCCTCAGGGCCGAGAAAGAGGTCGACAAAAAGGAGCTGGGCATCGGGCCCCTGAAAATCAGAGCGACGGCTACAGGGGCCCGCATCATCGAGGTGCCCGGCTCCACCAGTGCGGACAAAGCCGACGCTTTGGCCGCAAAGCTGAGGTCCGTACTGGCGGAGGAGGTGGAGGTGTCGAGGCCCGTGAAATTCACGGATGTAAGAGTAACGGGCCTCAACGACGCGACGACTGCGGACCGGCTGATAGCCGCGGTCGCGCAGGAGGGGGGCTGCACAGAGGCCCAGGTCAGTGTTCGTAGCGTGCGACCTGGGCCTCGCGGCACAGGCTCCGCCCTGGTGGAGGTGCCGGCTGCGGCGGCTAGAAAGCTGCTGCAGCTGGGCAGCCTGTCAGTCGGGTGGAGCCAAGTGCGGCTCTCGTACATGGAGGCACGACCCAAGCACTGTTTCAAGTGCTTGGGAACGGGGCACGTCGCAGCCGCGTGCCCCAGTCCAAAAGACCGCAGCGGTTTGTGCTACCGCTGCGGCAAGGAGGGCCACAAGTCCGCCCAGTGCTCCGCGTCACCGCGCTGCGCTGTGTGCGCGGACGGGAGCAAGCCGGCGGACCATGTGATGGGGGGTCATTCGTGCCGCCCCCCATCCACCCGTGGGAAACTCCCGGCCCAGCCACAAAGGGCGGGGGTTTCGAGGCGGGCGTCGGGAGCTGAGATGTCCGAATAATGGCCGGACATCTCAATTTCCTGCAGGCCAACGGTAACCACTGCGCCGGGGCTCAGGATCTCTTCCTGCAGTCCATGGTGGAGTGGGCCGTTGACGTGGCGGTCATAGCGGAGCCGTACTATGTCCCTGCCCTACCTCATTGGGCGGGAGACACGGGCGGCTCCGTGGCGATCGTCACGCGGCCGGGCGCCGTGCCCCCTCTCGCAGTCAAGGCGAGGGGCCACGGGTATGTGGCGGCAGTTCGGGGGGAGATTGCCATAGTCGGGGTATATTTCTCCCCGAACCGCGACCTGCCAGCCTTCGAGAGTTTTCTCGACACTCTCGGGCCGGTGGTAGGGCAGTTAGCGCCTCTCCAGGTGGTTGTGATGGGGGACCTCAACGCCAAGTCCACGGCGTGGGGAAACCCCCTCACAACACCCAGAGGGAGGGAGCTGGAGGAATGGGCGCTAACTGCCGGGCTGTCCCTACTCAACACGGGGACAGTCCAGACGTGCGTGCGACGGTCGGGAGGTTCAGTGGTGGACGTCTCGTTCGCCACTCCGACCATCGCACGCAGAGTGGAGGGATGGAGGGTTGAGGCAGGAGTGGAGACGCTTTCGGACCACCGCTACATACGGTTCGAAGTTTCTGCCACTCCTGCCGGTCGCCGGAGTCCAACGTCGAGTTCCTCGTCGTCCCAGGGGAGAAGTCGGTTCCCGCGTTGGGCCCTGTCAAGGCTCAATAGGGAACTGGCTGAGGAAGCGGCCGTTGTCGGCCGCTGGAGTCTCCCGGGGAGTGCGGAGTTGGGGGTGGACGAGGGGGCTAGTCACTTTGGGGACGTTCTTCATAACGTCTGCAGAGCGGCGATGCCCCCCGTTGGACGTCCACCCCCGCGGGGTGCGGTGTACTGGTGGTCGGACCACATTTCCGACCTCCGGGTCGCCTGCAACGGGGCCAGGAGGGCATATACCCGGAGCAGGCGACGCCGCCCCCAGGACGAGGAGCGTGATGGCCGGCTGTACAGGGTCTACGTGGCGAAAAATTTGATCCTGCAGCAGGCCATCTGCCGAGCCAAGGAGGCAGCCTGGCTGGAGCTGGTGGAGGGGCTCGATCGAGACCCCTGGGGCCGACCGTATAAGCGGGCGCGGAACAAAATCTGCGCCCAGTCGGCCCCCATCACGGAGGTGCTCCAGCCGGCTGTGCTGAGGGGGATCATCGGGGAACTCTTCCCCGACGCCCCGGCGGGATTCACTCCCCCCAGGATGGCTCGGCAGACGCTGAAAGAGGGCGACCGCGTTCCGCCCACCGTCACGGAGTCTGAAATGGAGGCGATTCTGGCTCGCCTCCAGAGTAAGAAGAGCGCTCCGGGTCCGGACGGGGTGCACGGGAGGGTTCTGGCCCTCTCCCTGGCGCACCTCGGAGGAGCCCTCAGGGAGCTGTTCGACCTCTGTCTGAGTTCCGGGCAGTTCCCGAGGGCCTGGAAGGAAGGCCGGCTATGCCTACTTCCGAAAGGCAACCGGCCTCCGCACTCGGCTTCGGCGGTGCGACCGGTGGTCGTGCTAAACGAGGCGGGGAAGGCTTTTGAGAAGATCATAGCCACTCGTCTTGTTCGGCACCTGGAGGAAGGCTCGGGACCGGGACTTTCAGAGTCCCAGTTCGGGTTCCGAGCCCACCGGTCGACCGTCGATGCCCTCAAACGCCTGAGGGCGGTGACGGAAGAGGCGGTACGCAGAGGAGAGGTAGTGTTGGCGGTATCGCTGGACATCGCCAACGCCTTCAACAGCCTCCCACACAGCGCGATACAGGCGGCACTCGAATACTTCGGAGTGCCCCTGTATCTGAGGAGGCTGTTAGGCAGCTACCTCTCCCAGAGGAGGGTGGCAGTCGAGAACCGCAGGGGGTCCATAGAGTGGTGGACAGTCAACAACGGCGTTCCACAGGGTTCGGTATTGGGACCTGTCCTGTGGAACGTCGGGTATGACTGGGTCCTGCGGAGTCGCCTCCTCCCCGGGATGGGTGTCATTTGCTATGCAGATGACACCCTCGTCTTATTCCGGGGACGGAGCTACAAGGAGGCGGCGCGGCTGGCCGAGGTCGGAACTGACCTCGTGATCAGCCGCATAGAGAGGTTGGGGTTCGGGTCAGAATCGACAAGACCGAAGCCCTCCTCTTCCTCGGGACTGGGCGGAAAGGACCCCCGCCGGATGCCACCCTCCTCATAGGAGGAGGGAGGGTCAGGGTGAGCCCGACCATGAAATATCTGGGGCTCACCCTTGACGGAGGGTGGACCTTCGTGCCCCATTTCAGAGAGTTGGGGCTGAAGGTCATGAGGACAGCAGGTGCGCTGGGGAAATCCCTCCCGAACCTCGGAGGTCCCAGCGCAGCTTGCAGGCAGCTATACTATGGGGTCTGTCGGAGTATAGCCACGTACGGTGCTCCCGTTTGGGCTGATCGCCCGATGAGCCGCGGGGTCAAGGCCCTTCTGCGGTCGGCGCAAAGGGCGCCCGCGGTGAGGGTGGTTAGGGGGTACCGTACGGTCTCCTGGGCCGCAGCGACGGCTCTTGCCGGCGATCCGCCTTGGGATCTTGTGGCGTCGGTTCTCGCCGAGGTTTTCTCTTACGTCTCGGGTAGGAGGGCTCTCGGAAAGAACCCTTCGACAGAGGAGATCCGGGCGGTTCGCCGGCAGGGGGAGTCGCGCCTTATGCGGGAGTGGGGGGAGGACCTGGCGGGCCAGCCGTACGGTAAACCGGCTGCGCTCCGTCCGGTCCTAGAGCGTTGGATGAGGCGGAAACGCAAACCCCTCACTTTCCGTCTGACGCAGGTTTTCACCGGGCACGGCTGCTTCGGTGACTACTTGTGTCGGGTGGCCAGGAGAGAGCCGGAAGGAGGCTGCCATGAGTGCGGCGCAGCGGTGGACTCAGCCCAGCACACCCTCGAGGTGTGCCCGAGATGGGCTGCGCAGCGCCAAGACCTTGTGGCGGCACTCGGCGGAGTGGGCTTGTCGCTTTCGAGTGTCGCGGAGAAGATGCTCGAGAGTGATAGGTCCTGGATGGCGGTGTCCTCCTTCTGTGAGACGGTCATGTCCACGAAGGAGGCATCTGAGCGGGAACGGGAGGTTGCGGTCGATGTACCCTCCCTCCGCAGACGACGGACGGGGGCGCGCCGGGGGCGATATCAACGCCTCCTCCATTAGCGCCCCTGCGCCCCGGGCTGGGGTCGGGCTGGTAACCCGGCTCCTGTGAAAGCCCGGCGTCGTCGGGGCGGTCCTAATTGCCGGGATCGCCCCCTTTCTCCGAGGGAGTAAGTCCGGTCTTTGCCAGGACCGGCCAGACGCAGGTGTGCCCTGTCGCTGACAGATCCGGGGTGCACCAACATAGCGGCCGATGGCTTTCGCAGTGGTTTTAGTGAGTAAGGACCTGCCCAGGTCGAGTCTCACACATCCTCTCTGCCCCACCAAGGCCGGTGAGACGGCTCGTAAAAAGAGTTTCCCTGCGTCATCAAAAAAAAAAAAAAAGTATCGCAGGTTGTCGTTCAACTGTGGGTGGCTTCAGGTGGTTCTTGCGATGCTGGCGAGGCACGGGCAGGTTGTTGATGGTGAGAGCATGTTTTACATGCTGCAGCTCGGCCTCTAGGTGGTCAGCATCACAAAGGTGTTGGGCTCTCTGTAACAACGATTTGCCAACGGTAGCTAACTGTATAGGGTGGTGGTGCGAGTTACCGTTGAGGTACCTATCCGTGTGTGTGGGTTTCCTATAAACAGTATGTCCCAAAGTATTGTCAGGATTCCTAACGACAAGTATATCAAGGAGTCAAGTATATCATCACTGAACGACGATCGTCCACTGCTCTACTTACTTGAAAATAATTCAAATTATTTTATGAAAGCAAAATTCACTTCCATAATGCAAGATTTTAGGAACACGCAAAAGAAACTTATATATCACAAGAACAAAATTATATTCATAAGAATAACGGGAAAAAATTAAAAATAAATAGGCTCTTATTAATGTAAATTAGGCCATGATACACGAACACACACAAACAAATAAATATCAATATATATTGATATGAAATATTTAAAACACACGTCCGTCCCAATATGTTCATATAGCACAAATTTCACTCTCAATTCATAGTGAAACATCACCTTCATAGATTTATGTTTCCCTGGTACGATGTTATGAGTTGCGGTACGAGACCAGTAAAAAAAAAATTACTTTCGAAGCGGGCATTTCTTTTTCTATAAATGATAAGGCACTAAGTTCGTACAGCCACTTTCGTCTCTCTACTTCGAAATATACACTTAATCAATTTTGACTAAAATTTACTGAAAAAAAAAACATATATAACGGCGTAGTTCTTATTATTCAAAAAACTAATAATTGTGGGTAGTTGAAATAATCAGGTGTTAGCCGCATAACCACCTGCGTAGCCACCTGTGTAAGTGTAGTCACAACAATGTTGGTCTACAATTAAGAATAAAGTCATTGATGACGTCATTTATGCTGGCGTCACTCTTTTTAAAAACCACGGCCTGGACCGTACTTCGACATATATGTATTTTCTGATTAGAAAATATGTATATGATTTCATTTTCATCTCGTCTGTCAATTGATCATGGTTGCTTGCTACAAAGGAATCACCAGAACTTCGAAAATTGGTCACGTTTGTTTCATAGTGCGGGAACCAGGACTTCATAAGTCTGAAGGAGTTGTACAATATGTTTCATGATTGCTGTGAAAAGTAAAACTTTATTGACCTGACTACAGTTACGTATAAATACATAATATGGGACTCACGTTTTTGATAACGTTGCATACTAGGAGAACAGACTTAAGTATTCTGATTTGTATACAATACTGATACGACTACCCACTGCTCTTAGTTTTCAAGATATGTATGTAAGGCAGACTTTTAAGATTGACAAAATACATTGTTACAAAATGTATGTCTAAGAAAATCTCAGAAGAAAAAAAACTGTTTTTTACATTAGTTTTCAGTAAGCCTGATACAATTGCCCTTTATGCTTTCTGATTTTAGATATCTTAGTTTGATTTAATTTTGAAAACGGGAATTCCTTTCTTCATGATAGCCGACACTAAAATATAGTTTCGCCTTAGTTCGTGCATGCACGTTTGTCACAACGTCTGCACTATTAACCCTTTGAAATGCATATTTGTATGTTTATCGTAGAACCAATTCTCTGGGTTTTCGTAGCATCCCCGTAGCAAATTGTGTAATAGTATTCTGTAACTTTATGAACACCTGGTACTTCATAATACGCAATAAACGTGACTTGAAACTACGGTTCACAATTTGTTTTTAAATTTAAACTTATTTTTTAAAGGAACGTGCATTATTCAGTAAAAAGTAAATAAAAGTAAAGATAGACAGGTAGTTTTATAAAGTAAAGGCAGAGATAAAAAACCATCTCTTATTTACTCATTAAATATTTCATACTTCATGTATGATTAAAAAATAAAAAATAAAAAATTAAATCCATACTATATACTATATACTATTTTACTATATACTAATATTTTATCATTATTATTATTGCTGTTATTATTATTATATTATAAATGCGATAGTAACTCTGTCTGTCTGTCTGTTACGCTTTCACGCCTAAACCAGTGAACCGATTTTGATGAAATTTGGTATTTATCGCAAAAAATGGGGGAATGGGTAAAAAGAGGGGATGACTGTTCGTATGGAAAATCGTCATTTTTGAAGATATAACAGTGAAACTTTGTATTTAGACACTTTATTAGGAATGAAAGAACATAGGCTACTTTTTATAGCGAAAATTGGGGTAAAAACAGGTGATGAATGTTCGTATGGAAAATTGTCATTTTTAGAAATATAACAGTGAAACTATGTATTTAGACACCGCTTGTGTCGCTCTTAGTCTGACCCCTCACCCCAGACCCGTCCGGTATGGTAGTACCTGCCGGTAAAGCCCTGGGGATCACTGGAGCACTCAAGCCCCCCACCACGACAAGTTGACAGCCCCCGGGGGATCGTCGAATTAACCTACCCTAATCTACAATCATGTAATAAAGTGATGAAATACACATGTATTTCATCACTTAATATTTTCCAACCCGACCCCAAAAAAAAAATAAAAAGATATACATTTAATAAAACTCATCTGTCCCATATCGGTTTTTTTTCAATCTATAGTGTAAAATCACCCGCAAAGATCTATGTTCTCCTGGTCAGGTGATATGAGTAGCGTTGGAGCTACGAGAAATAAAAAAAATCTTTTTAACTTGCAAAGCTGGGAAATAACGATATTATTTTTAGACAAATGCCTTTAGTTTGTGAAGTCTATTTCGAGTCTCCACTTTCTTAACTACTAGATTTGGGAATAACTCCTTTTTGCTGATTCGCCTGAAACTAACCGAAAAAATCTATCGCTTTGATGAACATTAATTAATAAATAAATTATTATTATTTTTCTGATTTATTTATTTAGAATAACAATAAAATACATTTTTTTAATTCTGTTTTTCTGCATCTTATACATATAATTAATCATTATTGTTTTGGATTAATTTTCTCGTTCTTTTTAAAACAAAACAAAACATAGTTCAAGTCAGGTTTATTTCATAATATAATGTACAAGGTATTCATAAAGCTCCAGAGTACTGTGCTACGATTTGATACGAGATTTTTATGTAAAATAAAAAAAAAGTATATTGATCTCACTACAGATTAATGTATCATAGTATGGGAGTCACGTTCTTGATAGCGTTGCATACTAGAAGATCAAATTTAAGTATTCTGGTTTAATTATTAGGACGGCCCACTGTGGCTAATGTTCAATATAAATAAAGGAGGCTTTTAAGGTATACATAATATGTAGTTACAAAATGTATTCCTAAGAAGATTAAAAAACTTTTTTTTTTACATTTTCTTTCAATAATCGGAACAAGAAAAATGATTTAACTTATAGTCTTCTACACGGAATTATAATTGTAAGATATTGAAAATCTTCATAAAAGAAAATGATGTGTTTAAAGTTAAACATTTTTCTTCTTTTAATTGAAGGTTTTAGGAATTTTAATAGCGTACAAATATTTTTAAAGAAACAAACTATAATTTAATGACATTAGCATTTGAAAGTGCTGAGAAATCCTAATGAACAAGAGGAAACAAACAAGTAAATAAAAGTTAAATACAATGGAAGTAAGTAAGGAAGGAGTAATATATACATATAATATATAAAAAAATATATATAAATAATTCCATGTAAAGTTTCCTACAGAAACCTGGCTTATGGCCATGATTTCAAAATACTCATCTCAACAAGTCATCTCTAACAGTCCAGTCACAACTAACTAATTCTCAGTTAAGAATATTTGACTGTATAGAAAAACAGGTATTTATAAAAATCAAGTATTGTTTCTCACACTTTCGTAGCAAACAAATAAATAATATACATTTATAAAAAATTTGATAATGTAAAATAATTTAAAATGTCCTTCCGACGTAAACTGACTAAAAATAGACGTGTGGCACTCGGAGACTGCCGCGGTAAAGCTATTGCATAGCATTTTATCAACTTATGCAATTATAATTATATTTTTATTTTATATATGCAGTATTTTTTTTTCTTTGTTCTTTTTTTCTTTGGAGATGCCGTAACTTGTGCTATCTATTTCAATAAAATCGTAATAAAATAATATAATGATACGTGTCAGTGACGAGTGCTCATTGCTCGGATGTGTATTCTTTAGTGTGATGCCACTACTGTATTTATATCACAAGCTTCTCGTCAGCAAGTCTAATAACACGTGATGTAACGTAATTATTTTTTTATAATTTTAACACCATGTATATACATATACATACACGATAAGGTCTAACTAGTTGCGGGCTTCAACTTACTCGTGGACGAAGACAAAAAGCACCTAGCGTTGTGTGTGAAAGAGATAGAATCAGTCGTGAGCAGTTAGCAGCTAGTTAGCCCTCATAGTGTAGTCGCACGCACACATACACCGTGCCGAAGATTGCCAAACTGAAACGACGTTCGATGTTAGGAGTTAGAAATTTTCGCTACGGAATTTCTGAATTCGGTCTCCGCGCTCAAGGCCCGCGATAGAAGCTATGCAATAAAAGGTTTAAAAGGTCTTGTACACTAGAATTTAAAAAAAGACTAGGAATTCTTAAGAGTTAAGTACAATCCATGAAGAGATTGTTACAAAATTGCTAGGAAGAGTATATTTCCCCTTTTTTGATAAAAAAATATATTTCATTGTAACATAAAAATATAATGAAATCTTAAAAAACAATCAATTCGTTAGATAAATAATTTTTTGAAATAGGCATTCTACATAAATATTGGGTTACAAACCATATATACATACATTCTCATATAGTACTTTTAACTGTCAGTCCTTACATTGGTCTTACCATTATAATTTGATTTATTTCATTTGATATATACCCACACATAGACATAGGCATGAACAGAAATGTATAATAAGTTGCAATAAATATGTATCATTAACAAGACATTGTCAGACCCCTTATAAAAAAATAAATTAAAAAAATAAAATGTAATATTCTTTTGTTTTTTTTATCTTCCGATAATAAATTTAAAGCGAATTCCGAGTCTCCAGGCAGAATAAATATTTAAAAAATACTGCGAAACTGTAGAGATCTCGTGTGTTGTATAATATGAAGTAGTATGAATTCAAGCAATATGCAACGATCTGCTACAAGAATGCTACGGAAACAAAGAGAACATTGGATAATGACCTTATGTTATACTGACAACGGTCAGTGAATGAAAAAAAATAACAAAACTAAGAACTTTGTCTAGCTGTAATAAGGAAGTGAATTCAAATCTATACTTATTCAGCATAAAATTCATCACTCTTTTATTGACATACGATACGGGTGATGATAAAAGGGAACTTAAGTGGTTAGTTCAATTTTTATTTCTATATCAAATCTCCTACCCCTGCATGATCATCAAAACAATGATCAAATTTATTTAAGATTTTGAAGGTTGTCTAGGTCCGATCTTGACACATCTGTATCGATTTTAATATTACCCGATTTATATTCAGAACCTCGAGCAATGCAAAGTGTAGCAAATAATGTTATCGGTTAATATATTAAGTCGTTTACGTCGATATACCCCCGGTTACCATTTATTTCAGTTATTTGTTCTGGAATATCAATTTCTTTACCAAGACACCTATGTTCAGACCGTTCAAGTTTCACAGAACACCATCGTCATATTGTCGACAAATTGGTCCGTATAAACTAAAATTTTGATTAATCCATTAACAATTTTCAGGTCATGAGGTACCTTTAATTCTATTTTTGATAGATGGACGTCATTATGATTTGAAAATGGTAGTTCCATATTAACAGTGCCATTATTGTAGGAAAATGTTAAAGTATCCGTCGCTTTCGTAACACATATTCCCGGTAATTCACTAAAGGCCCGCCCTATTATCATGTCGGTGTCTTGTAGGTTATCACAAGACTATCAAAACCGATGTGCTAGCCCCGACGCCATCTATGTTCAAATTCAAAATTCAAAAGCTACTATAGAGCTTCACCTTCTGGTGTTATAATTTGACGCCCATAACCTTTTATGCTTGTTTGACATATATTATATTTTAAATTGATTTTTTAGAGCCGCTGATACTGTTATAGTATTATTAAAGTCAATATATGCAGTCAATTTAAAACCGTTAGCAATAATAATTTTACGAAATTTTGGCGATCCACATCAATCGGGCTAACAATTTAGATTTCTTTTCATCGAATTTATTGTAAGGTTTGACATAAGAACTATTTGGAGCCGATAGATTTTTAAAATAACAGTCTTTCTCTTCATAACCTACTTTACCACAGTGATCGGACTTTTTAAATCTGCAATATTCCGTTTTATGAACAATTTTATTATAATTATTACATCGGACGTTTTCCCTACATTGGGATGATATACATTGGGACGATGTGAATCCACATGAAAAACATTTAGGCCCTGAATCTTTATCAAAAGTTAAATTATTTGTTAATTTTGAGGGTTCAACTATAGTATCCGTTAAATAATTAAGTATCTTAAGAACCGGTGGCTTTAGAACCTGTGCCTCGGGTTCCAGCTTTCAAATTACGTGGCAGATTATATCCTCACTTAACTCACATGACTCTCCAAGAGCTGGCTTTTTGAAAAATAAAAGTATCACCTGTGCATCCTGACGTTTGTTAGTTGCAACCATGTCGTGTAGTTTCGCAGCGAAGCCGCCATCACTACCCACAAGTTTCACAATTTTTTTTTTTTGGGATTACCCTCATGAAAACTGACGGGGCATTAGCTAACCCGAATGGTACCCTCAAATATTCATAAAAACTATCAAGAGTAATTAATGACGTTTTATGCATAGAATCTGCTCTAATTGTAAGTTATGGTAGCCGGAAAATAAGACTAAATTTGTAAAATATTGTTTACCCGACAACTTATTTAATTGGTCATCTATATGAGGCATAGGGAATCTATCTTTAATAGTAATCCTATTTAATTCCCTGAATCGACACAATCTATAGTCGCCCCTTTTTTTTTAGAAAAACAATCCCCATACGACTTTAAAAGATTAACCAACGTTACTTGATCATTATTCTCAATATCACTGACATCAATATTTTCAAATTCATTATAATTATCAGAACACTCTCCTCTCCTCAAAGTAAAGCAGTATGATCTCACCTCTGGGTCCGATATGCATTTTTCACCTCGTTCCTTTTTTTTCAATAAATGGTACGGGAACCAATATTGCAGACTTTAATGAAGCCGTTCCCATTTCGTAGCACGGAGCTGGTTACGGCATATACTACGTTACCTCATCCTGAACTGCCTGGGCCTCGTACAGTAATCTCCACAATCGGCGTCACGTATTGTAAATTGAACCAAGTTATCTCCAATCGGTACAGAAGTGTCTTCGACTAATTTTACTCTGTAATAGCTAGTATCATCACACAGGTCGATATTATACAAGTTATTGGGGGTAGTTGTTGCCCTTGATAAGTGAGCGCCACACTGAAACACTTTTAGCGTTATGTCATTTTGATTTACAACGGTCTGGCCTATAATAAGAGAGATATCACCCAAATCGGCGTTTGTTATACAGCAGAGGTTTTGACGTGAACCTCGTCGATTGATAATTCAAACTGTATCTGTCCTAATGCTCGAACTGTATCACCGTTAAATCCTTTTAACACTGTATTTGTAGGCATTAGTTTGAGTTTAAGGGCATCAGATGCTCCCTTGAGTAGTTTATTAAGCTCGCTACCAGTATCTAAATAAGCCTTGAAAAAAAAGTTCACTTACCCTCACACTTTTTCTTATACACATCATCCAACTGTGATATCAATTAAACTTTCCTAACAGGATTTGGTTCTACTTCTGTTGAATTACACATGTTCGCCAAGTGTTCGCCAAGTTCGCCATGTTCGCCAAGTTTACCACACCTGAAATAATTTCGCTTATCCGGTAATTTACATGTTGTAGCCACGTGCCCTGTTTCTTTACAGCGATAACAGATCGGTGATTTTTTGAATATACTGTCTTCTGCATGTGATGTGTCGAGGTCCTTCTGCATGTGTTGCTCTTGGTATATTATTTGATTTAGAGGGTAGATATGAATCAAAAGCTGACAAAAATCCTTCATATAACTCATCGGGAGTAGAACACTGAACATTTCTACTCGTTTTTGATCGTACGTAATGTCCTTGATGCTATCCGGTTCTCTTCACTTTTATACTTTTTGTTGTAGGTAATCCCACTTCTGATTATTACTTAAATTACAAAACACGACGTACGACTAGTACGACTTCTTGGTAAATCACTTGTTTATTTCCAATTTCACAAAGTAATGCCCAATTACATCCAAAAAGGCTCTTTATATAATCTCTCCTCCCCTCTCCTCTCCTCTCCTCACCACACCTCTCCTCACCTCTCCTCACCACACCTCTCCCCTCCTCTCCCCTCCTCGATACATCACACCACTCCACACCTCGCCCGCCGCCAACTCGCCTCTTAGTCAATACAGCTCCTCTTATTTTTTGTTACAAATTATAACTGGCTATTGGATAATGATAGTATGTAATTTTACCGGACAAACGTTTCATTATATACTTTTGTTTTTTGACGAATACCTTAACGAATACCATATCCCTAAACATAACGATAATTTTTAAGAATGTGCCCCCATATCTTAGAATTTACAAATTAAAAATGCCTATGTAACATATCCCTGAATGTTAAGTTACAATATATTTATTGCCTATTAATGTTTTTTAAGTCTGTGGATTTTTTCGATATTTAGAATATTTTCTACATAGTTTGATATTTTTTTTAGAAAATATTCTTAAAAAAAATATCAAATTGTGTATTAGTTATCGTTTTATAATTAATTACAAAAACATTTTCGCTACGTCGAAAACTTCCTATATTAAATGAATCTTGATGGAAATAACATTGTGTTTTACCTAGTGTATTATATACTCCATTGAAGAGGATTTTATTTAACATATCTTTGGTTTAATTATGCTTTAATTTATATCATGTAGCGAGACATTTGAAAAATTTTCTAAATTTAAATATGGAAATTTAATGTTTAAATAAAATGAAACTAGTAAATTGTTGTTTGTGTTACGAAAAGGTTTAATAATGTTGTTGATCTACTTCACATATTATATCATATTATTATCGTATGCTTTTGAAAAACTTCTATTTAAGAAAAAAACAATACATTGACGATAAAAAATGTATATTATGGATATGGACATGGAGCTTATGAGCTTGTTGCATGTTAAGGTCCGTCAATAATTTTCACACAACTGGAAGCGTATCCCTAAGATGAACTAGAGACTTTCGAATCCCTAGTTTATCACTAGAAAGGAAACGGGACATAACAGAGTTAAATATAAATGAGAATATGACTGAAATCATACCGATATAGGTTAACCCGAAAGAAATCATGAAAAGAGATACATAGATTTATGGACGACAGATGTGTCAGTCGAGATAGAACCTCTGAAGTAATTCTTATTAGTTATGAATGATTTTTTGTTAAATCGCATTTAAGTTAGTTGTAATTTGATAATAATTAATAATTACCTACAATTTTTTTATGACAAATGTAATTCATATCAAAACACACGATGTAACTCACAAACACTACATATTTTAGTAATCAAGATTGCTTAATGCGCTCGGGAATTGCGAGTTGGCTGAGTTGCGAGACTTGGTTTGCTGATAAAAAATTTGGTTTTTCATGGCATTGCGTTTTCATGCGAATGCCAAGTCAATCTATTTATTTAAACATAAAATCTTTTTAATTTTAATGTGGTCACTATGAGATATGGTTAGATAGTTAATAACGTTATAACTTAAGACAGAAGGCCCCTTAAGAGGGGACCGAAAAGATCAACCGACTTGGTATTACGTACATCATCCAAAATTTTACAATGAAAGAACAGTGTTGCGGGACTTGTTTTTTTTTACTTTTGTTATCGATGGCATCTCATTTATTTTTGTGGAAAACCTCCTTTTTCTCTTTTTTTCCAGTATAATCTACGTCTCTAACACTCGTGCTATCAACGAATTTTCTGAGAGCCCACTCTCTGACTTATGATACGAGCTACACGTGTATATTTATAGATTACCTTGAAAAGTGGACAGAAAATTCAAAATAGTTCAGTTTTTCCCTGAGTTATTCACTAAACACAAATTGTATTCAAAATTTTGAAGCTTCTATATAAACTAGAAACGCCTTACAGTTTTGATGATGGGTCAGTCAGTGAATGAAAAAATTTAACAAAACTAAGAACTTTGTCTAGTTGTAATGCTTGAGCTACTTTTTTCTTGCTTACCAGAAATATAGGCGTCAAGTTTAAACCAAATAATATAAGTACCGAGTACGTTTTTGAATACTCCGGTAGTTATAGGCAGCGATGTACTCGTATTAAGCAGAGACGGAGTGTCTTACATTCGCATTGCGAATTCACAACGAATCATTCGGTCCATTAAATTACCGACTAATATCATATCCGATTGTACGGTAGATTTGGATCTTCATTCTATTAACACGTCACCGTCATAAAATTAGGTTTTATGTCGGTTGTCATAGTAACCATATTAAATCCACTTATGTTTTATTAAAATAACAACAGATATCACAGATGCGTAAGAGTCTGTCAACGACCAAGACTTTATGATTTTCTAATGTCATGGTTATGGAAAATGTAACTGTGTGCTTCATTAATAATACTATCCGACTATGTGGCTGTGTCAATGACTAAAAACTGTGTGATCATGTGGGTATGTAATTAATCATACATTACATACATTTCTTTTATATAAAGAGAGAATTTTAAATCTACCGATTTGTGCGAAGGTTTCAGAACCCCGTAGTGTACATAGTCATCGTCGTAGGATAGACTTGAGATATGATACAATATGAACACGCATACCTAACCGACATTAATTAATTAGAAATTTTGTACATATATATTTACTTATTGAAGTGGTAATTGGATTTAAAACTATTTTGTTACTATAGATAAAAGTCGATATTGTCTGAAAAATGAATTGTAAAATTAACCTGTTGGTACGATAGTGAACCGCCAAGTCAAGCAAAAATAAAAAAGCGGCATGGCCGTATTACACTTTTCTCAAATTATGTCGGGCCATTTTCGACCTATAAGTACATTTCGCATTAAACTTGACGCCTATATTTCTGGTAAGCAAGAAAAAAGTAGCTCAAGCATTACAACTAGACAAAGTTCTTAGTTTTGTTAAATTTTTTCATTCACTGACTGACCCATCGTCAAAACTGTAAGGCTCTTCTAGTTTATATAGAAGCTTCAAAATTTTGAATACAATTTGTGTTTAGTGAATAACTCAGGGAAAAACTAAACTATTTTGAATTTTCTGTCCACTTTTCAAGGTAATCTATAAATATACACGTGTAGCTCGTATCATAAGTCAGAGAGTGGGCTCTCAGAAAATTCGTTGATAGCACGAGTGTTAGAGACGTAGATTATACTCGAAAAAAAAGAGAAAAAGGAGGTTTTCCACAAAAATAAATGAGATGCCATCGATAACAAAAGTAAAACAAAAACAAGTTCCGCAACACTGTTCTTTCATTGTAAAATTTTGGATGATGTACGTAATACCAAGTCGGTTGATCTTTTCGGTCCCCTCTTAAGGGGCCTTCTGTCTTAAGTTATAACGTTATTAACTATCTAACCATATCTCATAGTGACCACATTAAAATTAAAAATATTTTATGTTTAAATAAATAGATTGACTTGGCATTCGCATGAAAACGCAATGCCATGAAAAACCAAATTTTTTATCAGCAAACCAAGTCTCGCAACTCAGCCAACTCGCAATTCCCGAGCGCATTAAGCAATCTTGATTACTAAAATATGTAGTGTTTGTGAGTTACATCGTGTGTTTTGATATGAATTACATTTGTCATAAAAAAATTGTAGGTAATTATTAATTATTATCAAATTACAACTAACTTAAATGCGATTTAACAAAAAATCATTCATAACTAATAAGAATTACTTCAGAGGTTCTATCTCGACTGACACATCTGTCGTCCATGAATCTATGTATCTCTTTTCATGATTTCTTTCGGGTTAACCTATATCGGTATGATTTCAGTCATATTCTCATTTATATTTAACTCTGTTATGTCCCGTTTCCTTTCTAGTGATAAACTAGGGATTCGAAAGTCTCTAGTTCATCTTAGGGATACGCTTCCAGTTGTGTGAAAATTATTGACGGACCTTAACATGCAACAAGCTCATAAGCTCCATGTCCATATCCATAATATACATTTTTTATCGTCAATGTATTGTTTTTTTCTTAAATAGAAGTTTTTCAAAAGCATACGATAATAATATGATATAATATGTGAAGTAGATCAACAACATTATTATACCTTTTCGTAACACAAACAACAATTTACTAGTTTCATTTTATTTAAACATTAAATTTCCATATTTAAATTTAGAAAATTTTTCAAATGTCTCGCTACATGATATAAATTAAAGCATAATTAAACCAAAGATATGTTAAATAAAATCCTCTTCAATGCCCGGCGTCGGGACGTGACGACCCCATCGCCCACCGGGTAACCGGTGCAGTCAGTCAATAGGGGAGGGAGCTTGACCTCCTTGGGTCCAGGTTAGCGGAAAATCCCCCAGAGGAGCAGTCGCTGGCCCTAGTGCACTGTAAGTCACGGCCAATAATCTCTTCTCGGGGGGTGGACTAGAGGAGTATTATTGTTCGGAGCTCTGCAGGATGGGTCGCTCCTGCCCTATCGAAGTAGTCGATTAGGCGAGGACGCGACCACACCCGCTTAGGTGTAGGCGCATCTTAGCTGGCTTTGTTTTGTCTCCTTATTCATTAAAGAGCAAATCTTTCGGCAGGTCCGCTGATTCGGGTTGGCCGGACAGCGGACGGAGGCATGTTTAATGCCGCTGTCGAGGGGCTTGGCTTAACTGCCCGGCCTCAGAGGAAGGACACCTCTAAGATAAAAAACCACCCAATCCTAAGTTTCGGGAGCGCGGCGAGGGGATGAATGGTCGTTGGGCATACGGTCGTTAGCGCTCCCACCTGCTGGTACCTGCCGCCCCCAGCAGTATGTAGGCTTACCCGGGTATTTAAGCCTCTGCCCGGGGTGACCTGTTTTGCTTTATACTCGTGGGACCAAAATGGAGAACTTATTAAATAAAACAAACACAAAAAATGACGTAGTGGGTGGAAAAGTACCTCTGGTACTAATTGAGCAAATGGGCGTGCTGCCGGATTCCGATAGCGCGTCAAGCCGTATGAGTGTGGCGAGCGTAAATTCAAAACGCTTACGCAAACGCCCGAGGGAGGGTGCAGACTCAGGGATAGACTCGGTCTTAAGTGACACAGTAATGCCAGCCCCTAAGGTCGGTACCAAAAAAAGAGGGAGAGGTAGGCCCGCTACTACGGGCAAATATGTTGGTATCGGTCAAACCAGGCGTGAGGCTGCGGCTGCAATGAAAGCTGCAGCAGTCGCCGAAAAGTTAGAGGAGGATGAGCGACAGATTGCGGCTCTGACGAAAAAGGTGATGGAAGGGAGAGTCACTCGCCTGTTGGAATCGTCGTCTGCCGTCTCTGACATAGGAGTTGAGGCAGAAGAGCTACCTGCCTCCGATCTTAATCAAAGAATGGCCGACGCGGTTGCAGCAATAAAAAGGGTGAGCAAGGTCTCCAAGGGCCTTAGCGGCTGCAGCCAGAAAGCACTTAAAGAGGCCACGGCCTCCATTCTGGAAAGTGCTCAGGTGCTTTTAACTCGCACTACAACGGAGGAGACGGTGCTGCTGCGGGCCCAGAATGAAAAGCTCACAGCGCAAATGGCGGAGCTCCGAAAGGAGCACGAAGAGCTCAAGGCAGAGATGGCCAACTTCCGTCGCGAGCAGCTGAGGTGGGAGGTGGGTCTTCCACACGCAACACCGCTACCGCAGTTGCCGTCACAGCCGTCGGAGCAACAGACGTCACAGGAGATGGAGTTGATTCGCCTGATCCGTCAGGAGATGGCGAGTTTCAACGCGCGCTTCTCGGTGCTTGAGGGGAGGATTTTACGTCCCCCCATAGCTGCAGACCAACGTAGCACATCGGCGACGATATATGCGGCCAAAGCCGCAGTGCCCCGTGCTGACCAAGTGACTGCTGCCACACAACAGATGACTGCTCCAACTGCCGCCTCGCAAAAGGAAACTGCGGGGCCTAAATCGAATAGGCAGTTAAAAAAAGAGGCCAAACTGGCCAAAAAGGCAGGTGATACGGCTCCGCGTGTACAAACTGTTAGGTCAGGAACGCGCGAACCCTCCACTAGAGCTGAGGCGGAGTGGACAGTTGCGGGCGCCGCCAAAAAACGCAAAACGGCTCGCCAGAAGGCCAAAAAGCAGGCCCAGAAGGAAAAAGCGGCGGACAAGTGCCAGACCGCGAGGCTCAGTATACCCCGCTCTACAGCAGTGGTTCTCACTCTGAAGCCAGGGGCGGAGGAGAGGGGCCTCACATATGCCGGGATCCTGGCAAAAGCGAAAGCTGAGATTTCGCTTAGTGATCTCGGTATAACGGGTCTCCGGTGCAAAACAACTGCTACCGGCGGTCGCCTACTGGAGATATCGGGATCTTCTAGTGGTCCCAAAGCAGATGCCCTCGCTGATAGACTTAGGGTGTCCCTAGGCTCGGATGATGTAAGAGTGTCCAGGCCAACCAAGTGGGCAGATCTGCACATTTCAGGCCTGGATGATTCTGTCACGCAAGAAGAGGTCACCGCTGCCGTCTCCAAGCTGGGAGGATGCCCGCCGGATCAAATAAAAACGGGCATGATACGCCAGGGTGTATCCGGTCTCGGGACAATTCTTGTCACCTGTCCCGTAGCGGCGGCCAAAAAGATAAAAGGAAAACGGCTTCTAGTTGGATGGGTCTCGGCGCAGGTCGTGCTCCTAGCTCCAAAGCCATACCGGTGTTATCGCTGTTTAGAAGAAGGACATGCAGGGGCACGCTGTACCGCTGGGGTAGACCGCAGCCAAATGTGCTTCCGCTGCGGTCAGCCCGGTCATAAAGCTGGCACTTGCACTGCCACGCCGCACTGTGTCATCTGTGCGGCATCTGGCAAGCCAGCCGACCACCAGACTGGGTCAAAGGCCTGTGCCCGGCCCAAGAAGAACAATACTAGGAGTCAACCGGCTCATCCACCGGCTAGTATCACGGATAGGACCAAGAAGGCAACCAGCTCCTCCCAACCGGTTCACCCGCCGGTTGCGGCAGTACATTCGCCGAGAGTCAGGGAGGAGACAACCGCCATGGACACACAATAATGGCCCTACGTCATCTCCTCCAAGCCAACATAAACCACTGTGCCAGGGCTCAGGATCTCTTGCTCCAGAGTATGGCGCAGTGGTCGATCGATGTGGCAGTTGTCGCTGAACCTTATATTGTGCCACCTAGGGATGACTGGGTGTGCGATACGAACTGTTCGGTGGCGCTGATTATGAGGTCTGCCGCCAACACCTCTCCTTTCGAGGCGGTCACCCGAGGACGGGGTTATTTCGCGGCAATGTGGGAAAAAGTTATGGTTGTGGGGGTGTACTTTGCCCCCAGCCATTCTCTCGCCGACATGGAGGATATCATCCTGGAGTTGGGCACGGTAATCAATCGCAGCCGTCCTTGTCCCGTGATTGTCCTAGGGGACTTCAATGCCAAATCTACGGCTTGGGGTTCCCCAGCTACGAATGCGCGGGGTGAGTTAGTGGAAGAGTGGGCAGTCGAGCAGGGCCTGCTTCTCTTGAACCGAGGCTCCGTGCAGACGTGCGTGCGACAGCGGGGTGGGTCTATAGTGGATCTTTCATTCGCTAGCCCCGATCTTGCGCGCACTGTCCACGACTGGCGCGTCCTAGAGGAGGTAGAGACGCTGTCCGATCATCGATATATTCGATTTAGCGTCTCCACCCAGACCTCGGTTGGGCCGGTTCAAGCGGCTCCGGTGGGTATTGGAGATGGTCCGCGTTGGGCGTTGAAGCGGCTGGACAGGGAGGCTCTTCTCGAGGCTTCTATCGTGAAGGCTTGGCTGGACTATCCAGACAGGCCAACCAACATCAACGAGGAGGCGGAGTGGTTTCGGGAGAGCATGTCGCATATCTGCGACGCTGGTATGCCCCGAGTTCGGCCTTTACCATCCAGGCGTCAAGTGTACTGGTGGTCGCAGTCGATTGCACAGTTGCGCATCGCTTGTACGCAGGTAAGACGTCGGTACGCGAGGTTCCGAAGAAGAAGACGCCGTGGTCCCTTTACAGCGACGGCAGAACAGGAAGAGGCGGAACTATACAACCGCTATAGAGAGGCGAAGAAAGCCCTTCAGCTAGCCATTGTCCAGGCAAAGACCCAGGCCAACAAAGTGCTGTTGGAGACTCTGGATCGAGAGCCGTGGGGACGCCCCTACCTCATGGTACGGGGCAAGTTGCGTCGATGGGCTCCCCCATTGTCCCGAAGTCTCCAACCACAGCTTCTGGAGGAGGTGATTTCTGCGTTGTTTCCGTCGAGACCAGAACACACACCACCGGTTATGGTTTCACCTCACAATCTGCCCGACGCGGAAGATGGTATTGAGCATGAGGTGCCCGAAGTGACCCGGGTAGAGTTGAGAGTGGCGGTGTCCCGCATCAGGAACACCGCCCCAGGACCCGACGGCATTCCAGGCCGTGCTTGGGTCCTAGTCATGAAGGCTCTCGGGCCCCGTCTAGCGAGGCTCTTAACCGCATGTTTGGAGCGGGGCCAGTTTCCCAGCCGGTGGAAGACAGGAAAGCTGATCCTACTTAAAAAGGAGGGGCGCCCCGCAGACTCACCATCTGCGTATAGGCCAATCGTGTTGCTGGATGAAGTGTGTAAGATCTTTGAGCGAATCATCGCCAGTCGCCTCGTCCAGCACATGACAACGGTGGGACCGGATTTGGCGGACAACCAATATGGTTTTCGCCAGGGGCGCTCCACAGTGGATGCGATCATGCGCGTGAAGACCCTCACGGAGGAGGCAGTCGCTCGAGGTGAGGTGGTCATGGCGGTGTCACTCGACATCGCCAATGCTTTTAACACTTTGCCCTGGAACACCATACGAGAGGCACTGCGGTACTATGCGGTGCCGCGTTACCTACAACGCATTGTCGAGGCATATTTGTCAGAACGATCTGTGGTGTACCCGGGTCGAGAAGAATGGGGTCGGCGAGAGACGACGTGCGGCGTTCCGCAGGGTTCGGTGTTGGGGCCGCTACTGTGGAATGTAGGGTACGACTGGGCTCTACGCGGTGCGCTTCTTCACGGTGTCGGCGTCATTTGTTATGCCGACGATACGCTAGTTACAGCGCGTGGAAAGTCGTACCGTCAAGCGGCCATACGTGCAACTGCTGGTGTCGCGCATGTCGTGGGAAGAATACGGCGGCTGGGCTTAGAGGTGGCATTGCACAAGTCTGAGGCCATCTGTTTCCATGGGCCAAGGATGAAGACGCCTTCGAGGTCCAGCATCACAGTGGGCGGAGTCTCCATCGCTGTCGAGTCGACAATGAAGTACCTTGGACTAATCCTCGATAGTCGGTGGAACTTCGGGCCGCACTTTACACGGCTTGCCCCTAGGTTGTTGGTCACCGCTTCTGCACTCTCGCGCTTGCTGCCCAACCTGGGGGGGCCCGAATGCTCATGCCGGAGACTCTACATGGGGGTCTTACGGTCGATGGCTCTATACGCTGCGCCCGTGTGGGCAGAGGCCCTGACGGCCCGCAACGTCGCTGCGCTGCGAAGACCGCAGCGCGTGATGGCTATTAGGGTCATAAGAGGGTACCGTACAACCTCCTTTGAGGCAGCGAGCCTCCTAGCCGGATCCCCCCCCTGGGACCTCGAAGCAAAGCTCCTCACGTCGCTCTATTGGTGGCGCGTAGAGGCGGTCGAGCGAGGCGAACGCCTGATGCCTCGACAGATTGAAGCACGGAGGGCGGAGCTCCGCCAGGTCCTAGTGGCAGAGTGGCAGACGCGCTTAGCGCAACCCACGGCCGGTCACGCCGCTGTAGCGGCGGTAAGGCCTGTTCTCGAGAGGTGGCTCAATAGGAGCCAGGGCGCCCTCAGCTTCCGGCTGACGCAGGTACTCACCGGACACGGGTGTTTCGGGAAGTACCTTTGTCGTATAGGCCGGGAGCAGACGTCCCAGTGCCACCATTGTGGTGACGGCCGCAATGATACGGCGCTGCATACGTTGGCGGAGTGCCCAGCTTGGGCCGAGCAGCGCCGTGACTTGGTCGCGGCTATAGGTGATGCGGGAAATCTCTCGCTTCCGACTGTAGTGTCTGCTATGGTAGGGAGCGAGTCAGGGTGGTGTGCCGTCGCCACCTTTTGCGAGGCTGTGATGCTCGCAAAGGAGGCGGCGGAAAGAGAGAGAGAGGCTGCCTTCTCTCTCCCCTCCCGCAGCAGACGCATTGGGCGCCGAAGGGTGGCCGAATTCCAGCCACCGTAGAGCGCGGCCTGTGGACGACAGATTCGGGGCATCGTGTCGTCCGAACAGTTGCAGGCTTCGAGGCGGCGGCGTGTGTCCCGCGCGCGCCTCATAGTTGAGTCCTGTGGCCGGGTGACGGCCGCAGAGCGGCTGACGGGGCCCACCTGACCATCTGGTGGGTCAATACTTGTCGGGGGGGTGGCGACGAATGCTTTGGCGATACCCGCCCCTTTGACATACGGGTACATGAGGAACACGGGTTGGTTTTTAGTCAGTAAGAGTCTGACAGTCCCCTTCGCCCTTCCCCGAGGGCGGCGGGGCTCCATGAGGATTTTCCAACCCGAAACCAAAAAAAAAAAAAAAAAAATTCCTCTTCAATGGAGTATATAATACACTAGGTAAAACACAATGTTATTTCCATCAAGATTCATTTAATATAGGAAGTTTTCGACGTAGCGAAAATGTTTTTGTAATTAATTATAAAACGATAACTAATACACAATTTGATATTTTTTTTAAGAATATTTTCTAAAAAAAATATCAAACTATGTAGAAAATATTCTAAATATCGAAAAAATCCACAGACTTAAAAAACATTAATAGGCAATAAATATATTGTAACTTAACATTCAGGGATATGTTACATAGGCATTTTTAATTTGTAAATTCTAAGATATGGGGGCACATTCTTAAAAATTATCGTTATGTTTAGGGATATGGTATTCGTTAAGGTATTCGTCAAAAAACAAAAGTATATAATGAAACGTTTGTCCGGTAAAATTACATACTATCATTATCCAATAGCCAGTTATAATTTGTAACAAAAAATAAGAGGAGCTGTATTGACTAAGAGGCGAGTTGGCGGCGGGCGAGGTGTGGAGTGGTGTGATGTATCGAGGAGGGAGAGGAGGGGAGAGGTGTGGTGAGGAGAGGTGAGGAGAGGTGTGGTGAGGAGAGGAGAGGAGAGGGGAGGAGAGATTATATAAAGAGCCTTTTTGGATGTAATTGGGCATTACTTTGTGAAATTGGAAATAAACAAGTGATTTACCAAGAAGTCGTACTAGTCGTACGTCGTGTTTTGTAATTTAAGTAATAATCAGAAGTGGGATTACCTACAACAAAAAGTATAAAAGTGAAGAGAACCGGATAGCATCAAGGACATTACGTACGATCAAAAACGAGTAGAAATGTTCAGTGTTCTACTCCCGATGAGTTATATGAAGGATTTTTGTCAGCTTTTGATTCATATCTACCCTCTAAATCAAATAATATACCAAGAGCAACACATGCAGAAGGACCTCGACACATCACATGCAGAAGACAGTATATTCAAAAAATCACCGATCTGTTATCGCTGTAAAGAAACAGGGCACGTGGCTACAACATGTAAATTACCGGATAAGCGAAATTATTTCAGGTGTGGTAAACTTGGCGAACATGGCGAACTTGGCGAACACTTGGCGAACATGTGTAATTCAACAGAAGTAGAACCAAATCCTGTTAGGAAAGTTTAATTGATATCACAGTTGGATGATGTGTATAAGAAAAAGTGTGAGGGTAAGTGAACTTTTTTTTCAAGGCTTATTTAGATACTGGTAGCGAGCTTAATAAACTACTCAAGGGAGCATCTGATGCCCTTAAACTCAAACTAATGCCTACAAATACAGTGTTAAAAGGATTTAACGGTGATACAGTTCGAGCATTAGGACAGATACAGTTTGAATTATCAATCGACGAGGTTCACGTCAAAACCTCTGCTGTATAACAAACGCCGATTTGGGTGATATCTCTCTTATTATAGGCCAGACCGTTGTAAATCAAAATGACATAACGCTAAAAGTGTTTCAGTGTGGCGCTCACTTATCAAGGGCAACAACTACCCCCAATAACTTGTATAATATCGACCTGTGTGATGATACTAGCTATTACAGAGTAAAATTAGTCGAAGACACTTCTGTACCGATTGGAGATAACTTGGTTCAATTTACAATACGTGACGCCGATTGTGGAGATTACTGTACGAGGCCCAGGCAGTTCAGGATGAGGTAACGTAGTATATGCCGTAACCAGCTCCGTGCTACGAAATGGGAACGGCTTCATTAAAGTCTGCAATATTGGTTCCCGTACCATTTATTGAAAAAAAAGGAACGAGGTGAAAAATGCATATCGGACCCAGAGGTGAGATCATACTGCTTTACTTTGAGGAGAGGAGAGTGTTCTGATAATTATAATGAATTTGAAAATATTGATGTCAGTGATATTGAGAATAATGATCAAGTAACGTTGGTTAATCTTTTAAAGTCGTATGGGGATTGTTTTTCTAAAAAAAAAGGGGCGACTATAGATTGTGTCGATTCAGGGAATTAAATAGGATTACTATTAAAGATAGATTCCCTATGCCTCATATAGATGACCAATTAAATAAGTTGTCGGGTAAACAATATTTTACAAATTTAGTCTTATTTTCCGGCTACCATAACTTACAATTAGAGCAGATTCTATGCATAAAACGTCATTAATTACTCTTGATAGTTTTTATGAATATTTGAGGGTACCATTCGGGTTAGCTAATGCCCCGTCAGTTTTCATGAGGGTAATCCCAAAAAAAAAAAATTGTGAAACTTGTGGGTAGTGATGGCGGCTTCGCTGCGAAACTACACGACATGGTTGCAACTAACAAACGTCAGGATGCACAGGTGATACTTTTATTTTTCAAAAAGCCAGCTCTTGGAGAGTCATGTGAGTTAAGTGAGGATATAATCTGCCACGTAATTTGAAAGCTGGAACCCGAGGCACAGGTTCTAAAGCCACCGGTTCTTAAGATACTTAATTATTTAACGGATACTATAGTTGAACCCTCAAAATTAACAAATAATTTAACTTTTGATAAAGATTCAGGGCCTAAATGTTTTTCATGTGGATTCACATCGTCCCAATGTATATCATCCCAATGTAGGGAAAACGTCCGATGTAATAATTATAATAAAATTGTTCATAAAACGGAATATTGCAGATTTAAAAAGTCCGATCACTGTGGTAAAGTAGGTTATGAAGAGAAAGACTGTTATTTTAAAAATCTATCGGCTCCAAATAGTTCTTATGTCAAACCTTACAATAAATTCGATGAAAAGAAATCTAAATTGTTAGCCCGATTGATGTGGATCGCCAAAATTTCGTAAAATTATTATTGCTAACGGTTTTAAATTGACTGCATATATTGACTTTAATAATACTATAACAGTATCAGCGGCTCTAAAAATCAATTTAAAATATAATATATGTCAAACAAGCATAAAAGGTTATGGGCGTCAAATTATAACACCAGAAGGTGAAGCTCTATAGTAGCTTTTGAATTTTGAATTTGAACATAGATGGCGTCGGGGCTAGCACATCGGTTTTGATAGTCTTGTGATAACCTACAAGACACCGACATGATAATAGGGCGGGCCTTTAGTGAATTACCGGGAATATGTGTTACGAAAGCGACGGATACTTTAACATTTTCCTACAATAATGGCACTGTTAATATGGAACTACCATTTTCAAATCATAATGACGTCCATCTATCAAAAATAGAATTAAAGGTACCTCATGACCTGAAAATTGTTAATGGATTAATCAAAATTTTAGTTTATACGGACCAATTTGTCGACAATATGACGATGGTGTTCTGTGAAACTTGAACGGTCTGAACATAGGTGTCTTGGTAAAGAAATTGATATTCCAGAACAAATAACTGAAATAAATGGTAACCGGGGTATATCGACGTAAACGACTTAATATATTAACCGATAACATTATTTGCTACACTTTGCATTGCTCGAGGTTCTGAATATAAATCGGGTAATATTAAAATCGATACAGATGTGTCAAGATCGGACCTAGACAACCTTCAAAATCTTAAATAAATTTGATCATTGTTTTGATGATCATGCAGGGGTAGGAGATTTGATATAGAAATAAAAATTGAACTAACCACTTAAGTTCCCTTTTATCATCACCCGTATCGTATGTCAATAAAAGAGTGATGAATTTTATGCTGAATAAGTATAGATTTGAATTCACTTCCTTATTACAGCTAGACAAAGTTCTTAGTTTTGTTATTTTTTTTCATTCACTGACCGTTGTCAGTATAACATAAGGTCATTATCCAATGTTCTCTTTGTTTCCGTAGCATTCTTGTAGCAGATCGTTGCATATTGCTTGAATTCATACTACTTCATATTATACAACACACGAGATCTCTACAGTTTCGCAGTATTTTTTAAATATTTATTCTGCCTGGAGACTCGGAATTCGCTTTAAATTTATTATCGGAAGATAAAAAAAACAAAAGAATATTACATTTTATTTTTTTAATTTATTTTTTTATAAGGGGTCTGACAATGTCTTGTTAATGATACATATTTATTGCAACTTATTATATATTTCTGTTCATGCCTATGTCTATGTGTATACTACTTTGATATAGAACCCGGTCCAGCCGTCTCACAGACCATCTTGGCCCTCCACTAGGTGATGTTGTGGGGGCCGGCTCCGACGTATGTGAAGTTACGTCGAAGCGGATAAGCCTGTGATCCGACAGGGTTTCGGTGTCCTCCTGAACCCGCCAGTTGACGATATGGTGGGCGGCCGAAGAACTGACCAGGGTTAGGTCCACGATGGACTCTCCCTGCTGTCGCACACAAGTGCTCACGGAGCCGCGGTTGGAGGGGACGAGATCCGTGGACGCCATCCAGCGCTCCATAGCACGGCCTCTGGCGTCCGTTGCAGGGCAACCCCACAGGGCCGACTTGGCGTTGAAGTCCCCTGCAACGATCACCGGGCCCGTCGCTCCGTTTACCACGCTCGTTAGGGTGAGGAGGAAGGCCTCGAACTGGGCAAGGGGCCTATTCGGGGAGAAGTAGACCCCTACAACGGTGAGCGTCCTCAATTGACCGCCCACATAGCCGCGGCCTTTGATTATACCCCCGAGAGGTGGGGGCGCGATGTTCGGGCCGAAAACTAGCGCGACCGTTGAGTCGGCGTCCCCGATCCAGTTTGATCTGGTGAGGACGCGGTACGGCTCGCTCACTATAGCCATATCTATTGACCACTGCGCTGCATAGTGATCCAGAAGATCTTGAGAGCGAGCGCAGTGGTTCAAATTGCCCTGCAGGAAGCGTCGTACCCCTATTGTGACGCTTCCATAGCGACCTCTCCTGCCGTTGAAGCCGCCGTGGGTGGTATTGCGGCGGGCTTCTGTGGGGCCTTCTTCTTCGGGGCCTTCGGGGTCTTCTGCCTGGGCGTCGGTCTCCCGCAGGCCTTGCTGCCCACGCTGTGGTTCGCCGGCTTGTTCTTCTCCGCGCAGAGCACGCAGTGTGGTGCGTTTTCACACTGCGCAGAGGTGTGCCCCGGTTGACCACAGCGGAAACAAGATTCGCTGCGGTCAATTTCGCTGGGGCAGGTCGCCCGCGTGTGGCCCACTTCTTGGCACTTGAAGCACCGCATTTGCCGTGCTTCAAGGAGTGCCACCCGGACCACAGTCCACCCGACGTACGTCCTCGCGCCTTTGGTGGTCGCCCTTTTTGCGGCCTCCACCGGGCACTTGACCCAGGCCGTGCCGCGCCCTCGGTTGCGCCGGATCTCGCCGATCTTCACCTCTTCCGGCGCGCAGTTGCCCGACCTGGCGATGGCTTCCGCTATTTCGGGTGCGGAGGCCGAGTCGTCGAGACCCGACACCCTCAGCTCGGCTCACTTTTGAGGCCTGGAGATGCGTGCGTCCTCCCCCAAGACCTCTTCAAGCTTAACTGCGAGGGCGTTGGCCCTTTCCTTGCAGGCCGACCCGGAGACCTCCAGCATCCGAGCCCCGGTCGCAGCCACTCTGAATCTGACGGCCGGTATTTCGGGTGCCGCCAGATTCACGCTATTCTTTGCCTTTTCCAGGACGTCCTTGTAAGAGACGCCCCGGTCTGTAGCGCTCTGCTGCAAGGTGATAACCACCGCCGCAGACTTTGGGGCTCGCAGGTTCCTCCTCTTTTCCCCTTTCTTCGATGTCGCTACCCTCTAATCTTTGCTTTGCCCCTTGACCTTCTTCGTGGTCGCCACTTTGGTCCACTCCTGAGTGGCGGGGGCTTTTGTCGTCGTCGGTGGTTGGGCTCCTTTCCTCCTAGCGGCTGCCGCTTCTTTGGCTGCAGCGGTGGCCCTTGTTCTCCTACTTCTCTTCTCCGCCGGAGGCGACAGAGTCGTCACCGCGGCTTCCGGGGTTGGAGTTGTCTCTCGAGGCCTTGGCACGGCTGGCTGCGTGCCTTGGTCAGCCGCCTTCTTCTTGTCGAAGGCGAGGGGAGGGCGGAGACGTGGCGCGGGCAGGAGCCTGGACTCCAGCTACTCCAATCGCGCGTTCAGCCTCGCACTCGATAGAGAGACCGCTTCGCGCACCGCTCGCTCCATCACCTCTTCTATATTTATCGTTGCGAGTTCCGCTCTTAACTCCGCAAGCTCTTTGGAGAGGCGAGCGTTTGCTGCCTCTAGAGCCCTTGTCTCGCTAGTCTTCGTGCGGCTTACCGCAGTGGACTCCTGGATTTCCTTTGTGGCTAGTTTTAGAGCCTTTATAAAGGGTCCACTCAGATTTTTAGATTTGGAGGCCACGTTAGTGATGACCTCCAAACTCTTCGCGATGGACTTTCCAATCGCGGCCGCCGAGACCTCGTCCTCGTCCGTCTCCATCGTCACGTCCGGGTGCGAGGTTACCAAGAGCCGGTGGGACCGTAGCTCCGGTAACTCCCTCGTCATTTCGGCGATTTGCCGGTCTGCTTCGGCTTGTTCCGCCAGGCGCTGAACCCTGCGCTCCTCGGCGAGCTTCTCTTTCTGCGCCAGATGCAGACCGACGTACTGCCCTGTCGTAGGCGGCCTTCCCCTGCCCCGCTTGGTGGGCTTCGCCGCGCCCTTGTCAGAGCCTGTTCCGCTCTCTTCGCTTCCCCTCCTCTTCCGGAAGCGTCGTCTCTCTATTTCTTCGTCTCCTTCCGATCTCAGGGAGGTGACTGTCTCACTCCCACTCTCGTCCGAGTCAGACGTTCCCCCCCTTGCGCGGAAGAATTTTCCTCTCGAAGCGCCGGTCACGGGCGAAGCCGTCCGCGATCCGTCGCTCGCTGTCAAAAGTGCCGAATCGTAATGCCTATCAGTGTCCGATAATGCGTTGCCATGGTTGTCGTTTCCTCCTCTCTTTCCTTCATCGGTTTTGTTTTTGTTTTTGTAAAGATTTCCCATAGTAAATCCCACGAGTACAAAGCAATTATAAGTCAACCCCGGGCAGAGGCTTAAATGCCCGGGTAAGCCTACATACTGCTGGGGTCGGCAGGTACCAGCAGGTGGGAGCGCTAACGACCGTTTACCCAACGGCCATTCATCCCCTCGCCGCGCTCCCCAAACTTGGGATTGGTGGTTTTTTATCTTAGAGGTGTCCTTCCTCTGGGGCCGGGCGGTTAAGCCAAGCCCCCCGACGGCGGCATTGAGACATGCCTCCGTCCACTGTCCGGCAAACCCGGCTCAGCAGACCCGTCAACCTAACCTAACCTTTTTTTTTTTTTTTTTGTTATCGAGGGGAAATCTTCTGAAAGACTTCCGGCCGCGGGGGAAGCGCGACCGGGGCGTGTGGGATTTCCACCCACTAAAACCCCCCGGCGTTCTCTGCGCGGTGCGTAAGCTAGTGAGCGGGAACGGCCTGCCATACTTCCGCTCACTACGCACGAGTCTCGAGGACTGCGCCTTCGGACAGGGATAACGGTGGGCTCCACCCTCACCTCCCTTCCGTCTCCAGAGCAGCGTGTCGGGAACGCCAAACACGCCGCTCAATACCCGGGCCTATGTTGCCCGGACGCCGGTTCCCCACCGACGCCCGGAGGCTCCGCTCACTGGGGAGGCATTTCGCGGGCGTAGGCCCGCTGCCTTCGACCCAGCCTTCGTCGGCGCATGGGTGCCGAGGAGGGATTGTCCTCCCTCACTCGTTCGGCGGCCTCCTTCTGCGAGATGACCACCTCACAGAAACAGACCACCGCCGCCCAGGCCCTCTCGCTACCGACCATAGCCTGAACTACTGCCGGCAACGAGAGATCCGCGCCAACCACGGTGGTGAGTTGACGACGCTCCGTCGCCCACGCTGGACACTCCGCCAAAGTATGGTCGGGCGTATCATCCATGCAACTGCAATGGTGACACGCCGCCGTCGGCTCTCTCCCGGCTATGTGGCACAGATACCGCCCGAAGCTGCCATGCCCCGAGAGGATCTGCACCAACCGGAAGGTCAAGGAACCGTGTCGGCGGTCCACCCACTCCTTGAGGAGCGGACGAATCGCCTCCACGGTGCGCAACCCGGCCACTGGCTCAGAGAGCCGCCGCCTCCATCGACGGAAGATCAACGCGAGCGCGGAGCGCCGCCAACCCTCCACCACCGCCGCCCGATCCCGGTCCGGACTCGTACCTCGGCATCGAGCTCGAGCGCGCTGCTGGTAAACCTCCGCCAGAACCTGGGCGTCCAAGTCCCAGGGAGGCGTTCCAGCGAGCACGCAAGCCGCCTCGTGGGAGACAGTGCAGTATCCCCGTACCACCCTCACAGCCATGACGCGCTGCACTCTGTGCAGCGCAGCCACGTTCGGCCTCGTGAGGGCACCGGCCCACACTGGAGCTCCGTACAGCGCCATCGAACGCAACACGCCGGTGTACAGGCGCCGACATGTCGCGCTCGGACCACCGAGATTCGGCAGAAGTCTTCCGAGTGCGTTCGCCATCCCGAGCAATTTCGGGACTAACCCGCGAAAATGCTCTCGGAAGTTCCACCTTCCGTCCAGAGTCAGCCCCAGATACTTCATCCGGGGACTGAGCTCGGCGCGGACGCCGCAGATGTTGATGCTGGCGTCCGTCGGAGGTCCTGCTCGAGGGCCGTGGAACAGGAGGGCCTCTGTCTTCTCCAGGCCCACCCTCAGCCCGAGCATCTGGATGCGCCGTACTATCAAGGCGGCTCCCGCCTCGGCACGCGCCTTCGCCTCTGCCAGGTCATCGCCTCGGGCTAACACGAGCGTGTCGTCCGCGTAGCAGACGACGCTCAGCCCGGTCGGGAGGGCGCCGCGGAGCACGAAATCGTACCCCAAGTTCCACAGGAGAGGCCCGAGGACCGACCCCTGCGGAACACCGCAGCGCACCTCGTGACGATGCAACCTACCGTCGCCCCCCACGAACGAGATCTCCCGTCCGCGGAGGTAGGACCCGATGGTCCGCCGAATGTAATCCGGCAGACCATGGTACCTGAGGGCCTCTTCGATGACGCCAAAGAGTAGCGAGTTGAACGCGTTGGTGATGTCGAGGGACACCGCCAACGCAACTCCGCCCCTAGACACGGCATCATCTGCGAGACTCCTCAGTTTCAGGATGGCGTCTATGGTAGACCTTCCACCCCGAAAACCATACTGGGACTGAGCCAGATCGGGCCCCGTGCTGCTGATGTGTCGGACGACACGAGTCGCGAGTATCCGCTCGAAGAGCTTCCCCGCGTCGTCTAGCAACACTATCGGACGGTACGCAGACGGCGAGTCTGCAGGTCGTCCTCCCTTCTGGAGTAGAACGAGTCTCCCCTCTTTCCAAGACGATGGAAAGCGACCCGTTCTTAGACACTCATTGAGGATCTCCAAGTACCACTCGGCCAACTCGCCCAGGGCCAGGGCCAGGACGCGTCCGGGGACGCCGTCCGGTCCGGGGGCGGTTTGTTTGGCCTTCAGCGGCGACAGAGACCTCTCAAGCTCCTCCAGAGAGACGGCCGGAATGACCTCCGACCGGGCCGGCTCGCGCGAAGTGTCCGCTGGCATCGTGTGTGCGGCCTCCATGGGGAACAAGGCGCACACGACGCTTCGCAGAAACTCCGGCTCTAGACTCTCCGTGACCGGGGCCGTCTGGGCTCGGATCTTGTTCCGAGCACCGAGATACGGACGCCCCCATTGATCTCCATCTAGACGCGCGAGTAACTCCTCGCGGGCCGACTCTTTGGACCTGCAAATAGCGTGCCGAAGCTCGCTCTTCGCTTCCTTGTAGGCGTCGCGAAGCCGACTTTCATCGGCCTCGTTGCGAGGATGCTGCCTCCGTTGTCGGGTGTACCGGCGTCTCGCCACCACGCAGACTGAGCGTAGCTGCGCGATTTCCGACGTCCACCAATACACCTGGCGTCTGGGAGGGCGCTGCGTGACGCGGGGCATCGACGCATCGCAGATCCGCTATAGGGACCGGCGGAACTTGCGCGCCTCCTCATCCACCTCAACGGGCTGATCGACTCGCATGGTCCAGGCCTGGACGATCGACGCCTCCACCGCCATGTCTCTGTCCAGCTTGGTCAGAGACCACCGCGGGAACGCAGACGTGCTCCCGGCGGCGCGACGGCGAAACGAAGAGCCCCCTTGTGGAGCCAACTCGAACCTGATAAAGGAGTGGTCCGACAGCGTCTCCTCCTCAACTAGGACTCGCCAGTTACGAACTCGCGTTGCGACCGCGGGAGTAGCGAACGATAAGTCCACTACGGACTCACCCTGCGGTCGTACGCACGTAACGGCATTGCCCCGGTTGAGAAGTGACAGGCCGAACGCTGTGGCCCACTCCTCTACCGCCTCTACGCTAGAGTCCGTGACGCGCTACTGCCACGCCGTACTGTGGGCATTGAAGTCGCCGAGAACGATGACTTGCCTCGGCGACGCACGTCTCACTTCCGCCCCGACCTCATCGAGAAGTTTTTCGACCTCTGCGACGGGCTTCCTCGGGGCGAGATAGACGCCCACCAGTACGAGATCGCCCCACCGAGCAGCGACATACCCTTCCCCCCTACCGACAACGGCAAGAGGAGAGGAGCGCACACCCGATGAGACGACCACCGCCACAGACCGATCCGTATCCGTCACCCAATTCGGACGATCGGGGACGAAGTACGGCTCGCAGAGCACTGCCGCCTCGATGGACCACTCCGCCATGGCCTGCAGGCAAAGATCCTGCGGACCAGGGGAGTGATTCAGGTTCGCCTGGAGGAAATGGATGGGCGTGTAGGCCATTACACGTCCATTATAACTACCTCAGGCACGGCAGATTTCTTGGGAGGGGCCGAGGATTTGGAGGGCCCCATGCCCTTGCGACTCTTGGGTGGGTGGCATTGCTTGCCCCCCACCATATGGTTGGCGGCTACTCCCGCCTCCGCACACACCGGACACCGCGGGTCCGAAGTGCATGCCTCGGCCATATGCCCCTCACCGCCGCAGCGGAAGCACAAACGGCTGCGGTCGGTGGTTGACGGGCACCTTAGGCCGGCATGACCCACCTCGAGGCACCGGAAGCAGCGCATGGGGCGCGGCTCCAGCGGCACTACTCTCGCCGAGCTCCAGCCGACCAAAAGGCGGCCGGCTTCGGCAAGGCACTTCGCCGCCTCAACCGGGCATCGCACCCACGCTGCTCCCGTGCCGAAAACTCCGCGGAAGCGGATCGGGCCCACTCGCACATGCTCGGCGGAGCATTTGCCGTGCCGGACAATTGCCGCGAGGACATCCTCCTTGGACACTGAGTCGTCCAGCCCGGAGACTCGCAATTCTGCGCTCTTCACGGGCCGGGCGACTTTGACCTCGGGGACCAGCTCCCGGAGTTTCTGCGCTAGGAGGTCTGCTTTGGCCTCACCTGCGCCCTCCGGGAGCTCAAACATACGGGCCCCCGTTACCGTCTTTTTGCAGACGAGACCCATTTGCAGACCTAGTTCAGCTAGGTTGAGTCCCGCCCGCGCTGTCTTTAGGACGTCCTCATATGTCCTGGCACTGTCTCGCGGCAAAGTCAAGACCACCGCCGGCGTCTTGGACTCCTGAAGCGTCCGCTTCCGCTTTCGCCCTCCTCTCTTTCTTTTCTTTTGCCCCGTTTGAGGCTGCGCAGCTTTGGGCTTGGGTGCGGTCCGACCGTTGCTCTGTCCCCCTCTGGGAACGGCAACCGGACCAGCACCAGCACTCGGGGCCTTCTTCTTTTTTACTACCTCCGTCCATTTTTCAGACATGGACGGAGGCGGCGGAGGCAAGAAGCGCGGGGCAGCTGCCACCATCTTCTGCGGAGCCTTCTTAGCGGCTCCTCCCTTCTTCTTCTCGGTTTGCCGGTCTGCGCGGCGCTCGGGCTCTGCCACAGCTTCCGACGCTGCTGATGAAGCCTTGTCGGAGGCTAAGGGCGGCCGCAGACGTCTCTCCGGCAAGAGCCTGTCCTGTATGGTCTGGAGCTTCGCGTCCATCATACTCCCTAAGTCGAGCATCATTTTGGCGCGAAGCTCCTCCAGCAGCTGTTCTCTCTGCTCTCGAGGGGGGGGGGGCATGGCCAGCTGGTCCATATCGGCCCTTAAACGGGCTTGCCCCTCCCTCAGCGCCTCAAGTTCCCTCTGGAGACGGGAGTTCTTCTCCTGCTCCTCCTTTAGGCGAGTACGCAGGATCTGAACCTCCTCGCCTCTCTCCAGAAGGACGTTCTTGGCGCTCCGCAACAGCTCAGCTGACGTCTTCAGGGCTCGAATACAGCCGCCCTTCAATTCCCGGATTTCCGGGCGACTTCTAGGATGGCTTCGAGCGCCTGATCCATCTCTTTATTGAGGGATGAGGCCGGCATGGAATCGAGGGAAGGTATTGCTACCTCAACCCTTTTTGCCCGCCTCATCACCTCCTCCTCCGATTCGAGTAGGAGCGCCTCTCGCTTCTGGCGGTTCAGCTCCTCTTTGGCTTTGGCGAGTCCGACGTACATCCCCGTAGTTGGGGGTCGTCCTTTGCCACGCTTGGCCGAAGTGGTGGCCGCCACTTTCGGGCTTTGGCCCGACGAGCTGCCTCCCGACGAAAGCCTCAACGGCCGCTTACGGGCCGGAGCGGGGATATCGAGCTCGGAACACGTCTTCATAGATTCCGGATCCGTGTCCGAGCCTCCCTGGCCGCTCGTCGAGCCAGCGCTGCGTGCCACACTCCTCACGCTCGTCTCGCTCCTGGGTACGGAGGACTCTCGCGCACTGGACCGCGTCGTCCTCGACGTACCCACTACGTCTCGCTCAAGCCTTACAACTAAAACCTTTTCGCATGCATTATCGTGTCCATTAGAAGATCCGGGTCCCGTGCCCACTGCACCTCGACTCGGAAGGTCCTTAGAGGAAGGACCCCCGTGGCGTTTGTTGCCCCCCCCAGAATACGCGGGGCAGACCGGCGAGCCGGCGAGGGATTCCCCAGCCTCATCAAGGCTGGGACCCTCCTGGGGTAGTTTCTTTTTCAAATTCGCCATCATAATAGGTGACCCTTTAAGGTAGGGCCGAACCTAGTGCCCTCGGGACGAGCCACCCGCTCGCCATCCATCCCAAGGACGGGCACCACACTCCGGGGATTAGGGGCCGTAAAAGCCTGCCCATCCACATACATACATCACGCATTAGAATAAACATAAAAGAAAGATAGTGAAGAAAACACGGTGAAAGATAGAATATATAATAAATAAAACAAGAGAAGAGTAAACTATATAAAGAAGGAAAGACAGAGAAAGACCGGTGTTCAGCCGTCTGAGTGCCTCACCCCGTGTAAAGAGCGGGGCGGCGCACCCAGACGTTGCCCAGGGGCACCAACGTGGAGGAACCGGTATCGCCCCCAACCTAACCTTTTTTTTTTTTTTTTTTGTTGACGGGGGGAAATCTTCGTAAGACTTCCGGCCGCGTGGGGGACGCGACCGGGGCATGTGGGATTCTTACCCACTAAAACCCCCCGATGTCCTCTTTCTGCGCTATCGCGGGGGACGTGGGATTTGTTTAACTACCACGACCCCGCAGCGCTTGCCTCTCCCGGCTTCGTCCGGGCTTGGCTCTGCCCAGTGCGGCGGCTTGGTGACGTGCCGCCGCTTGCCTCTCCGAGAGCTCCCCGGACATTGGGGAGCTTGCTTCTCGGGCCCTCTTGATGTGAGCGGCGATCCCCCGATCGCCGCCCACGGGCTAGGCGTCCAATTCCATGGCAGGCGGGGCGAGAACCGCTCCTCCTCCGCCATTGGCCTTGGGCTTTTTAGGCCGGGCCTTCCTTGGTGCCCTTCGCGTCTTTGTTGCTTTCGTGCCGGGGAGAGACGGCCTTGCGACGCAGCCGCTTGCCCCCAGCACGTGTGCCCTCTCTGCTTTGCCAGCAGCCTCGCACAAGAGGCAGTTTGGCGCTGCCTCGCACTCGGCCGCCTTGTGACCCGAAGTCCCGCACCGGAAACATCTCCGGCTACGGTCCTCCGGGTGCTGGCACTTCGCCGCCACGTGGCCGGTGTCAAAACAGCGGAAGCAGCGCCTAGGCCTCGCGGCCAGCAGCACCACCCTCGCCGACACCCAGCCGACCATCAGCCGCCCGGAGCTGCTGAGCTTCTTGGCGGCTGCGACCGGGACGCGCATCCATACGGACGCGTCGCCCCGTGGCCCGACCACCAGTTTACCCGCCCGAATGTCCCCAACCGAGCACCCTCCTTCCTTTGCGACCGCTTGGATGACGTCGGCGGTCGCTACGGACTCGTCCAGCCCGGCGATGCGGATCTCCGCACTCCGAACCGGACGGGCGACTTTCACGACGTCTGAGGGCAGGACGGACCTCAGCCGCTCAGCGAAGGCGTCCGCCTTTTCCTGCGCTCCCTCACCGTCGATGGTGAGGAGGCGCGCACCAGTTTCGGCTAATCGGAAACCGAGCCTGGGGATGCCGAGTTCCCCCAGGTCGATCGCCGCCTTAGCCTGCGTCAGCAAGCCGGCGTATGTCACCCCCTTCTCCGCGGCGTCCGCTGCTAAGGTGAGCGTGACTGCCGCGGTGGTCGGTGAACGGAGCTTCACCTTCCTCTTCCTCTTTTTCTTCTTCTTCTTCGGGGTGGCTTTAGCTGGAGTAGCCACCCCCTTCTTCTTCTTGTCCGCCGCCTTTTGTGGCCCAACTGTAGTGTGAAGGCCCTCGGCGGAAGAGGCACTTTCAGTAGCCCCTTCTTTCCTCTGCGCCGCCTCTTGAGCGGCCATAGATGGCCACTTCGATTTTCGCCTCTTGTCGGCTAGCGCAGGCGGTGTCGTTGTGACGGCAGCGGAGCTCGGTATGTCCGCCGCCACATCTGCGTAGGTCGGGCGAGCTGTTGCCTTTTGGGGCTTTGAGCTCTTCCTCTTCGACTTCGATCCCTCAACTGGCGACGAATCGATCCTCTCCGCCGCCAGGGGTGGGCGCAGTCGAGGCACCGGCAGAAGGCGGTCCTCGAGCCCGGCCAGTCGTGCATTCAGAACAGTTCCGAAAGACTCAAGACTACTCCGCGACACCTCCTCTACGAGCTGGCGCATGTCTTTCTCGCCCGGGCGATAGGCCTGTCGGCGCAACTCCTCCATCTCTCGGCGCAGTTCCGCCACCTGTGCGAGGAGTCGCGCATTTTGGGCCTCCAGCCTCGCCATCTCTTCCGACATGGTGCGCCCTCTCATCTCCGAGACGGCCACCCTTATGTTGGCTACCGCCTCTTTTAGGCATCGCGTGAAGGTCCCCTTGAGGTTTTTCGACCTCGTGGCGACCAAGACTATGGCCTCCAACGAGGCCTCTACACCATCTGTCAGAGCAGCGGAGGTCTGGTCTGACGCGTCCTCTTTTCTTATAGGAGCAGGGACGGGGCTTGCGCTCTTTGATTGGCGCCTCTCCTGAGCCCGTCTCACGATCTCAGCCACGTCCTTCTCAGCCTGGAGTCGTAAGGCCTCCTCTTTCGCCTTCTTGTATTCGGCCTGGGCCTTTGCTAGGCCGATGTACTGGCCGGGCATTGGCGGCCGGCTGCGTCCCTTCTTAGGAGTGGGTGCCGCCCCCTTGCTGAGGGCGGGCACCCCGTCGTCATCTGGTTTCCTCTTGCGAGGTTTCTCCGTTCCGGTGTTGGACTCCCCGGACTCCAGTGACATAACACTGTAGACCGAGGAGTCGGAGAGGTCATCATCGCTGTCTCTCTCCCTGTCAAATCCGGTTGGTAGCCGCGTGAGCAGTACGCGTGGTATGCGTGTCGCAGCCCCAAGCCTCACCTCGCGTTCGAGTTGAACGCTAGCGAGGTCCTCCTCATCAGTTTGTAAGTCCGGTCTCGACGCGGTAAGGTGCGCCGAGTCCGGCCTACTCGTCAAAGCCGAATCGTTATGCATATCAGAATCCTTAAAACATTGCCAAGTTCGTAGGTTTCCGTAACCTCTCCTCCCATCGCACTGTTGGCACCCCCCGTATACGCGGGCCGATCCCCCGCCGAAGCGGGAGTGTGGGATTCCCCAGCATTAATGCCGGGACCCACCCGGGGACTATTTTTGACAATACGACTTTCCATTTTGTTTTTGACCCTTTGAGGTAGGGCCAGACCTGGTGCCCTTGGGACGAGCCGCCTGCTCGCCATGCATCCCAAGGCCGGGCACCAGAACCAAAGATTAGGGGCCGTATAAGCCCATCCATCACCATTCATCCATCACACATTCACAAGCCTTTTATTCTATGGGCTGTTCCCCCAGCCCGGACCGGGACCTCAAAACGAGGTCAAGGTCCCCCTCCCCGCGACTGACTGCACCGGAAAAGCCGGTGGGCGATGGGGTCGTCACGTCCCGACGCCGAAAACCTAACCTAACCTAACCTAACCTAACCTAAACTAACCTAACCTAACCCAGTCAGTCGCGTTTCACGCTCCGAAGCGCACGCACGCGTCCCAAGTCGTTCAAGACCGCTCCGCACCCGCTCCGACAATTCTAAGTCGAGAAAAATCTAAAAAGTGCTCCAAAATTGACAAGTGATATACCAAAAGTTGCGCGGAAGTGTCAGGAACACGCTTGTGAAAGAATTTTGAAAATCGGACTAAAACTGGAAAAGTTATAAAGAAAATAAGAAAACTTTCAGTGACGAACAAAGTGTATAAACTTCAAACAATAAAATAAGTGACTTTAGGTGTGTGAAAAATTCTAAAAACATTTCAAATACATAGTAGAGACTCTAGTGTAGCTTTAGTAATTTTTTTCATATTTTTAAATAGTGTTGTTATTTAGTATTTAAGCCGGGAAAACAAAAAAGGTAATATTAACGTCACATTTCCGGACAAAACCGCGTGCGGCGCGAAATCTAAAGCGGCGGCATATAGTTTTAAAAATTTATTTCGATAGCTAAAAGTGTTCCCTAGGTTAGGCTAAAATTCCAAATTTTTCTGATAAGTATTTTCGGCAATAAAAATTAAAAACTGAAATTGGCCACATAGTGACAGATCAAGATTCTAGATAAACTAGAATACTTAGTAAAATAGTTTTGGCACTGCAGGGTCGGTGACTCCTCAAGAATAAATTTGAGAAAAGAAAAATTACAATTTTGACAAAATTTACTTAGATATTCGACTTTTTCCATTATTGGGAAAACATCGTTTGACTTCGGAGGCCTACAGCTTTAAAAGTAAAGCGGTGAGGTCCCTCGAAAAAATTTGTAGTATATAGGGAATTTATTTGGCTATCTGTAGGTGAAAACCCCATCTAAAAATAAATATATACAGGGGAGATATTTAGGTTTTTCATAAAAATCGGGACACAAACCGTCGCTCACTTACTCTGAAGACGAAACTTGTAAACAAGTCGAGGGTCTTGTCGCATCGACTGCCATTGCAACATTTAAGAATTAGTTTAAAACATATTTTTAGTAGAAATTCATGGTAAAACATATTTAATTAATAAGTCCTTTATAGTAGATAAATAAAAACACTTTACATAGCATTTAAAAATTTTTAATAGTAAAATAAGTAACAGGATCTTAAAAAAAAAAAAAAAAAAAAAGTTTCTGTATTCAGCAAACGGCCAGTCGGTGGGAGAGCGCCTTGACCGCTGTGACGTATGGGTAAGGGTGCGTCGTCAGTGACCGGTTTCAACTAAAAAATTATTTTAAAATATAAATTCGATAAATATTAAACCTTTGTAAATTAAAAATAAAATTGTTACAAATTCAGACAACGAAAACAACAAAGGTCTTTAATTAAGATTAGTTTTGTAGCATAAATAAAATAGAGGAACAAAAGTTTTTCTTTATTTAAATTTCATTAAATTGACAGTCAGAGGAGCCGCACCTTTATCTTAGGAACCCGGAGTTGCTGGCAAGATCGACTCGTCCTCCTACCCTTCCCCGCTGTCGCCATCGTCGCGTCCGGCAGCTGCTACCTGGCTGCCTGGCTACCTGGCCCTTCGGATAATCCCCTCGTTAAAGACCCCGTCGGCGTCCTAATTCAACAGAAACATTGTTTATTAATTACAGTATATATTTAAGTACTATTTCAGGAATTTATAAAAACAAATAAATACAGCATATACATATATACTTATATATAATTACAAATAACACCATACTAATAAATATTGATATTTATATATATTATTAAACAAGCATATAATTAAATAAAACAAAGTATAGTAAACGTGTATTTATATATTAAAATAATATTATATAAAAACAGAGAGCACATAACAACGGACACACAGACATTTATAATAATATTAACAATTATATATTATCAAATACGTACATTATTAAATAAATAAGTATAACAAAACATACACATTTAAATAAATATTAAAATAAAACAATAGACAGACAGATTTTTATATATATAAAACTTGTTGACAGTACAGCAAAGCGAAAACAAGATAACGACCCATCCACTCGTCCCTCAACCCGCTACCGCTGACACCATATCGCGTTCGGCGGATAGATAATTTAGTCCGGTCAATTTAGACATTCGAAGTTACATAAAGTCCCAACAAGCTGAATTTCTGTGAAGTTGTTTAAAACATAATTATAAACAATGTCTCAAAGTTCCCCATCATTCCCGTTTAAGGAAAAAATTTTATTCAAGATCAAAGGTCAAAAAAACGAGTTTTTCGCGATTTTCAGCAAAACGGTAAGTTTTATCATAAAAGTACATTAGACAAAAATTGTAGATCATAAAATTATCTATAAAAAATGTATCAATACTTTTTTTCTTACGAGCCACCGTTTCTGAGATATAACGATTCAAAAAGTTATAAAAGTTGTTATCGTCATAATATGCACACGTTTCCACGCCACCTATGAGGTAGTGTACTTAGCGCGTTTTTTTTAACGTGGTTTCCCCAGTAGGCCTACTCCACCGGTCAGTTGTGATCCTGTTTAATGTAAAACTATAGCAAAATAACGGAAATTTTCAAAGATTGGGAAAGATAAAAGCGATGTAAATTAAAAAAAAAGTGTTGAAGTTTATTTGTCTTATTCGTAAGTTTCAAATTCTTGTTCTTCTCCTCCTGCTTCTTCTTCATCTTCATTTTGGATGCAAGTAAATTGCGCCAATAGCGATGTATCGCATGATACTTCGTCGGAGTCAAACGAATCCTCCATTGTTTGTGTTTCAATAGTAGAGCACGACCGGCCTTGACAATTTGTGCATGCCAAAGAACAAAACAGTCCGACTTTTTTGCAACCACATTTAGCACTGCATCCCTTTTTGCAGTTGCAAAAAATAGTGTTCAGCAGTTTTTCCGGCGCAGGTGGAAGTAAAGTTTGAACTGGCTCTAATATATTATTGACCAACTTCCAACCCCAGTCTGTAGGGTCTAGCTGATTACCAAGCCACACTTAAACTTGGTAATATACTCGAAAAAGATGTTGGTGAGCAGCAACTGAGGTTGGAGGAAGATGTCTCGAAGTTACACTGGCTTAAAGATTAAGGGACTGGGTTTCATTTTACCTGATATTCTTATAGTTAAAACTTATGTGTATTTTATATTGTAAGTATAAGTTACAATGACCGATAGAAAAATATTTAAACATTTAATATATAATATTTATATATATAATATATATATGTATAATATATATATGTATAATATAATAATATATAATATGTATATATATATATAACAACTCAAGATGTATATACGTGGCGTACTCATGCATATTATGACGATAACAACTTTTATAACTTTTTGAATCGTTATATCTCAGAAACGGTGGCTCGTAAGAAAAAAAGTATTGATACATTTTTTATAGATAATTTTATGATCTACAATTTTTGTCTGATGTACTTTTATGATAAAACTTACCGTTTTGCTGAAAATCGCGAAAAACTCATTTTTTTGACGTTTGACCTTGAATAAATTTTTTTCCTTAAACGGGAATGACGGGGAACTTGGAGACATTATTTATAATTATGTTTTGAACAACTTCACAGAAATTCAGCTTGTTGGGACTTTATGTAACTTCACCCTCATTTTTTGGTCTAAATTGACCGGACTAATTATAAAACATTATATTGTAACATAATAGTATACAGATTTACAAACAGACGGACAAGTATTAATACTGATATTTATCTATTGTATATTTATTTATATATTGGTCAATACACATAAAACTAAAAATAAAGTAAAATAGCGTATATTTATTTATATATTAAATAACATTATATAAACAAATAATAAAACAACGGATAGACAGACAACTTATTAATATCAAAATCTATATTACTCAACATACATATATAAACAAAAGGTATAAAACGTATATATTATATGATAAATAAATAATATACTAAACAAATAAAATAAAAAAAAATACACCGACAGATTTTTATGTATGTAAAAACTTGTTGACAAGATAGTTAGCGAACTCAGGTAAAGACCCATCCACCCGTCCCCCAACCCGCTGCCGCTGAGACCATTATCGTGCTCGGCGGACTGATAATTATAAAATATTATATCGTAACATAATAATAGTATACAGATTTACGAACAGACAGACAAACATTAATACTGATACTTATCTATTATATATTATTTATATATTAGTCAATACACATATAACTAAAAATAAAGTAAAATAGCGTGTATTTATTTAAATATTAAAAACATTATATTAAAATAGATAGTAAACAACGGACAGACAGTTAACCTGTAATAAAAAATTTATATTATTCAATACATATATAAGTAAATAACAAGTATAAAAAACGTACATATTCATATTATAAATAAATAGTATACTAATAAATAAAATAAAAAACAGACAGAAAGACTTTTCATATATATAATAACTTGATGACGGAATAGTGAGCGAGCGCAGAGATAACGACCCATCTACTCGTCCCTCAACCCGCTCCCGCTGAGATCATCATCGTGCTCGGCGGATTGATAATTATAAAATATTAAATTGTAACAAAATAGTACGCAGATTTACGAACAGACAGACAAGTATTAATACCGATATTATCTATTGTATATCTATTCATATATTAGTCAACATATATATAACTAAAAATAAAGTAAAATATAGCATATCATATATAAATAACATTATATTCAAACAGATAGTGTGACAACGGACAGACAGATAACTTGTATTAATATTAAAATTTATATTGCTCAATATATATATATATAAACAACAAGTATAAAAACGTATATATTATATCATAAACAAATAGTATATTAAATAAATAAAATAAAAAAAAACAGACAGACAGACTTTTTATGTATGTAAAAACTTGTTGACAAGATAGTTAGCGAACTCAGGTAGCGACCCATCCACCCGTCCCCCAACCCGCTGCCGCTGACACCATCATCGTGCTCGGCGGATAGAAATTACACAAATATAATATTAAACATAACAATAGTATATGAAGCAACGGAGGATAGAAATTGGTATTAATATTGATATTTATATTGTTCAATACATATATAATTAATTAAATAAAAGTATAACAAGTATATATTCACATTTATAAATAATACTAATAGATAGATAGTATACAATAGGACTGACATACAAATTTACATAAACATTAATACTGTTACAACAATAATAATACTAAATAATATATATATATAAACCATATATATCTTTAGACAAATATTATAATATATCACAATAGAAGTACAATAAACGGACAGACAGAGAAATCTGTACAAATATAAATAAAATATAGTACTTATATATTACTCAATACGTATATAAATTAAACAATAAAGTATAATATAACACATATAAGTATATATAATTCAAGTAAATATTATTAAAATAGGCAGTATTCAATAACAGACAAACAGACAAATTATATCAATATTGACATTGGTATAATAACATATATAGTATAAAACATTATTTAATACTTATAAATTAAATAAAAATAATATATTATTATATATATTTAAAATAATATTATATTAAACAGATAGTATACAACAACAGACAGACAGACAAATATTACATATAAAAATTTATACCGATAATTATACAAAGTAGATACAGGATAGTATATAAATACATAATATATATATATATTAAATAAATAGTAGGACGCCAAATATCAATTAACCCCCCTCTTACACCTTCCCAAGTCAAAAATTCCCACTGTCGTAACTCCTGATCCCCTATACCTAGCCCCCCCGAGTTTGGGCTCTTTTTAAAGAGGAGGAGAGGGCGAGTTACGAGAAGCCATCGACGGCCGGATCCTCGACATTTAGGACTCCAAAAATATTTTGGAAAATTAGAATTAAGATTTGGGCTGCGTCCCATTGTACAAACCAGGCGATCTGGCACATTATTTTATTAGGTTGTAGTTAGATTATATTAGCTTAGGATAGTTAAGTTTTATACAACTTTTACAATTTTAAATTTTATATACCGACGCAACCTCCAACATGTTTACCTCTCGCACACCTCCAAGAAAGAGTACGAGTGCCGAACCCACAGCAAAGCCGGTAAAGTCAACGGTCCGCAAGAGCATCGACGAATGGGAGATAGGCAGGGCCCTTCCGGGTCTGAGTAGGACCCTGATCAGCCCCAAGACAGCAGCCGCCTCGACGTCGATACCGAAGAAGCCGGAGTCACCTCCAAAGGAGCAAACTCCTGGGGAAAAGAGCGTGAACAGGGCACAAGAAGCTAGGTCCGCAAAGATGTCGGCGACCAAGCTTATCGGCCTATCCAGGAACCTAAAGACTGAACTTAAAGAGGGTATTCTCCAAGCCATACAGAGGCTCTATGAGCTTGTGAGGGAGGGAGAAGAGGATAACCTCATTAAGCAGGATGAGCTGGATGAGCTGAGAGCAAAGTTAACTGCCCCAACTGACGCTACCTCGGCTCCCCAAGCAAACCCAGCCCAACAAACAGCGTTGATAAAGAGGCTCGAAGATCACAGTCTTCTGATGAAGGAGCACATTGAGGCCATAAAGGGCCTAAAAAAGCTAGGAGAAGACAAGCCCACTACCAAGGAAATACGAATAGAAGCAGGACCGTCAAATCAAAAATTGGAGGAGCACACGCTTTTACTGAAGGAGAACACAGAAACCTTAAGAACTCTTCAAGAACAGTTGAAAGGCTGTCGGGAGGAGGTAGTGGCTGCCAGGAGCTACGCGGGGGCTGTCGCGGCCGCTCCTCCGACCCGAACAGCCCAGAAGGCTCTCCATTCGGTGGTGGTAACCTCCTCCAGCGTAATGGACACAGGAGAAGACGTCCTGAATAAAATAAGAAGCACGGTCAACGCAAAAGAGGGCTGGGTCAAAGTAGAGCGAGTCAGGAAGGCAAAAGACCAGAAAGTGGTCATGGGTTTCGGCACTACAGAAGAAAGGGAAAAAGTGAAGAAAAAACTGCAAAAAGAAGGGACAGGGTTGATAGTAGAAGAAGTCAAGAACAGGGACCCGCTTCTGGTCCTGAGGAGCGTTTTAGCTATAAACACGGATGATGACATCCTGAAGGCTCTCAGGAACCAGAATAGGGACCTGTTTCGAGACTTGAAAGAGGAAGAAAATAGAATAGAAATAAAATATAGGAAAAGAACGAGAAACCCGCAGACGGAGCACGTAGTCGTCAGCACCTCGCCGGCTCTCTGGAGTAGGGCCACAGTTCTCGGAGCAGTTCATATAGACCTCCAGAGAGTCAGGGTTGAGGATCAAACTCCGTTGGTCCAATGCTCGAGGTGCCTCGGCTACGGGCACTCAAAGCGGTTTTGCAAGGACGAAACCGATGTGTGCAGCCACTGTGGTTGCCCCCACTTAAGGACGAAATGCCAAGAGTGGGCTACTGGAGTCCCACCTGGATGCAGGAACTGCATGAGGGCGAAACTGGGCGATACAGCCCACAACGCCTTCAGCAGTGACTGCCCTGTCCGGAAAAGGTGGGACGAAATAGCTCGCTCGGCGATCGCCTATTGCTAAAGTGGTAATAGTACGCACAGTGGCAGTGGGCACGATTCCGATTAAGCTATCTCGTGATATAAGTAGAATAAAACTGTACAATAAAATTAGGTTAAAAAATAATGTATTCGATATAAGTAGTAATATAAATAGAACAATAAGATTATATAAGAAAGTAAAAATACTGCTACTATATTTTAGCAAATATAGCCACCTAGTATTAGATTTAAGGTATATAAATAAGAATATGTCTAGATATAAGCTCTACTAATTAAATAATTAATTTACATTGGTAGAAATAGGAAATAGAAATAAGACAAAGTATAAATAAATAGGAATAAGTACAGTTGTTAGTAGTGAAATAATAAGTAATATGTAAGAAGTATCTGAGACTAGTGACAATGGATGTAAAAAATGGTTTTGTAATAAAAGAATAGACAAATAGAATAAGAATAAAACAAGAAATAAATCACAAAATAAATAAAACACCCTGTAAACCCAGTATAATATCCCGAAACATAGAAAATAAATAAGTTAAAAAGTAGGAAGTAGGTACTCACCTTAAGTAATGAAAGGGACGAATGCAAGAAAGATAAGTATGCAGCATGGAAGGCCCTTACGAATGCGAGAACTTGTATGAAAGAAACAGAAACCACAGACTCCGACCATGTTGGAGGTGTAGATAAAAAAAAAAAAAAAAAACCTAACCCAGTCGCGTTTCACGCTCCGAAGCGCACGCACGCGTCCCAAGTCGTTCAAGACCGCTCCGCACCCGCTCCGACAATTCTAAGTCGAGAAAAATCTAAAAAGTGGTAAAAAGTGCTCCAAATTTGACAAGTGATATACCAAAAGTTGCGCGGAAGTGTCAGGAACACGCTTGTGAAAGAATTTTGGAAATCGGACTAAAACTGGAAAAGTTATAAAGAAAATAAGAAAATTTTCAGTGACGAACAAAGTGTATAAACTTCAAACAATAAAATAAGTGACTTTAAGTGTGTGAAAAATTCTAAAAACATTTCAAATACATAGTAGAGACTCTAGTGTAGCTTTAGTATTTTTTTCATATTTTTAAATTGTGTAGTTATTTGTTATTTAAGCCGGAAAAACCAAAAAGGTAACCAAAACATCATTTTTCTGGACAAAACCGCGTGCGGCGCAAAAACTAGAGCGGCGACATATAGTTTAAAAAATTTATTTTGATAGCCAGTAGTGTTCCCTAGATTAGACTAAAATTTCAGAATTTTCTAAAGAGTATTTTCGACAATATAAATTAAAAACCAATTTTGACCAAAAAGTGACGAATTAAAATTACAGACAAACTAGGATACCTAGATGTATAGTGTTTTCACTGTAGGGTCGGTGACTCCATAGTATTAAAGTTGACAAAATAAAAAATTTACATTTTTAAAAATTTGACAGAGTTATTCGACTTTTTCCATTTTTGGGAATACATCGTTTGACTTCGGAGGCCTACAGCTTTAAAAGTAAAGCGGTGAGGTCCCTCGAAAAAATTTGTAATATATAGGGAATTTACTTGGCTACCCGTAGGTGAAAACCCCGTTTAAAAATAATTATAAACAGGGGAAATATTTAGGTTTTCATAAAAATCGGGACACAAACCGCCGCTCACTTACTCTGAAGACGAAACTCGTAAACAAGTCGAGGGTCTTGTCGCATCGACTGTTTTTGTAACATTTTATTAATTACTTAAAACATCCATTTAACAGAAGAAATTAATAGTAAAACACATTTAATTAACAAATCCCTTAAATTAGATTAAATAAAATACTTTCCATAGTAACAAAAATTTTTAATAATAAGATAAGTGACAATATCTTCAAAATTTTTATATTCAGCAAAACAGCCAGTCGGTGGGAGAGTGCCTGGACCGCTGTGACGTACGGGGTAAAGGTGCAGCGTCAGTGACTGTCCACAACAAAAATTATATTATATTTTTAAAAAATTTAAATTCGAAAATATTAAACTGTAGTAAATTAATAATAAAAATTTGTTATAAATTAGAAAATATAAATGATAAAGGCCTTTAATAAATAATAAAAAAAATTTAGTATAAATAAAATAGAGGAACAAAGTTTCTCCTTGTTTAGAAATTAATAATTGACAGAGGAGCCACACCTTTACCGTAGGAGTCCGGAGTTGCTGGCAAGTCGACTCGTCCTCCAACCCTTCCCCCGCTGTCGCCGTCGTCGCGTTCGGCGGCTGGTACTTGGCATCGCGGGTTACTCACTCCGCTTAAGACCACGTGGGCGTCCTAATCTGTAATAGAAATATTTATTAATTAAAATATATATTAAATATTATTCCAAAATCTTATATAAATTAAATAAATAAAAATACAGCATATACTTATTTAAATATTTATAATTAACTATATTATTATAATTTTGACATTACGAGTACATATTATTGACAACAACAGACAGACAGACAAATGTCTATACATATAAAAATTTAATTTGACAATAACAAAGTAGATTCAGAATAGTATATATATACATATAATATAAACAGTAGGACGCTCACTACTAGCCAACCCCCTCATCCACCCTCCCAACTACAAAAACTTTTTTGACCCCACCAATAGCCTCCCCACGAAACCTTCCCCCCCCCTTCACCCTCCCCCCTCCCCCCCTTAACCCGCAAAAAATTTACCTCACCCCCCCTCACCCTAACTCCCTAACCCTTAATCCCAGCACCCCCGTGTTTGGGTTCATCGCAAAGGGCGCGACGAGCTCTAGCGATTGGGCCCAACAGTTTTCCTTTCCCCCCCAAAAAATTGTACTTCACCCCCCCTTTTCCTAACTCCTATACCCCTTGACCTAATATCCCTGTATTTGGGTTCATTTGAAAGAGCATCAACTGCTCTAACGATTGGGCCCGACACAATTCCCTTCCCTTCCCAAAAATTCCCACTTTTATAACTTTTAATCCCTTTGACCCAGCCCATCCGAGTTTGGGCTCTTTTTAAAGAGGAGGAGAGGGCGAGTAACGAGAAGCCATCGACGGCCGGATCCTCGATTTTTAGGACTCCAAAAATTTTTGGAAACTAGTATTAAGATTTGTGGGCTGCGTCCCATCCTACAAACCAGGTGATCTGGTATATTGTTATTTATTAGGTTATAGTTAGGTTATAATTAGTCTTAAGTTTTTAAATTTATATAAAACTTTTACAAATTTACTTTATATATTGACACCACCTCCAACATGTTCACCTCACGTACACCGCCGAAAAAGAGTACGAGTGCCGAACCCACAACAAAGCCGGCAAAATCAACGGTCCGCAAAAGTATCGACGAATGGGAGATAGGCAGGGCCCTCCCGGGTCTAAGCAGGACCCTGATTAGCCCTAAGACAGCGGCTGCTTCGACGTCGGCGGTAAGAAAACCGGAGCCACCTCCGAAGGACTTATCGCCGGGTGAGAAGAGCGTGAACAGGGCACAAGAAGCTAGGTCTGCAAAGATGTCGGCGACTAAGCTAATCGGCTTATCCAGGAACCTGAAGACTGAGCTTAAAGAGGGTATCCTCCAAGCCTTACAGAAGCTCTATGAGCTTGTGAGGGAAGGAGAAGAGGAAAACCTAATTAAGCAGGATGAGCTGAGAGCAAAGATAACTGCCCCAGTCGCCCAAACTGACGCCACCTCGGCTCCCCAAGCAAACCCAGCCCAACAAACAGCGTTGATCAAGAGGCTCGAAGATCACAGTCTTCTGATGAAGGAGCACATCGAGGCCATAAAGGGCCTAAAAAAGCTAGGAGAAGACAAACCCACGACCAAGGAAATACGGATAGAAGCAGGACCGTCAGATAAAAAATTGGAGGAACACACGCTTTTACTGAAGGAGAACACTGAAACCTTAAGAACTCTTCAAGAACAGTTGAAAGGCGGTCGGGAGGAGGTAGTGGCTGCCAGGAGCTACGCGGGGGCTGTTGCGGCCGCTCCTCCGACCCGAACAGTCCAGAAGGCTCTCCATTCGGTAGTGGTGACTTCCTCCAACGTAATGGACACAGGAGAAGACGTCCTCAACAAAATAAGGAGCACAGTAGACGCTAAGGAAGGCTGGGTAAAAGTCGAACGGGTAAGAAAGGCCAAGGACCAAAAAGTGGTCATGGGGTTCGGCACCCTGGAGGAAAGAGAGAAGGTGAAACAAAGACTTCAGAGAGAAGGGGTAGGGCTCACAGTCGAGGAGGTCAGGAATAGGGATCCGCTTTTGATCCTTAGAGGAGTCCTGGCGATAAACACAGACGAGGATATCGCCAAGGCCCTCCGAAACCAGAATCGGGACCTCTTCCGGGACCTAAAGGGTGAAGAAGACAGAATCGAAATAAAATACCGAAAGAAAACAAGAAACCCGCTTACAGTGCACGTGGTCGTTAGCACCTCGCCGGCTCTCTGGAGTAGGGTCACAACCCTCGGAGCAGTTCATATAGACCTCCAGAGAGTCAGGGCGGAGGACCAGACTCCGCTGGTCCAATGCTCGAGGTGCCTCGGCTACGGGCAGTCAAAGCGATTCTGCAAAGAGCAAGCCGATGTATGCAGCCACTGCGGCGGCCCTCATCTACAAGCGAAATGCCCAGAGTGGGCTACGGGAGCCCAACCTGAGTGCAGGAACTGTCTGAGAGCGAAACTGGGCGTAACAACCCACAACGCTTTCAGCAGCGACTGCCCAATCAGGAAAAGGTGGGACGAAATAGCCCGCTCGGCAATTGCGTATTGCTGAGGATGTACAGGCAAACGCAGTGGCAGCAAACACCAGCCCGTACATAACTTCACAGACCCTTAGTATATCCAAATATAAACAGGAAAACAAAAACAAGTTCACTAATGTATTGACCAGTGATAAAAATAAATATAAGAAAATCATAATTAAGAGAGCAAAAATACTGCAAATATATTTTGATAAATATAGGGTACCAGTATTAAAACTAAGATACCATATAGTAGTAACGAAAATGTAATCCCAAAATAAGTAAATGTAAATAATGTGTAATGAAGAAAGAAAACAAAATTGAAATAAAGAACCCCGTCCACCTGTGTACTATCCCTGAAAAGAAAATAGAAATAACCTAGTTAAGAAATAGATAGTAGGTACTCACCTTAGGTAATGAAAGGGAAGCGTCAAAGAAAGATCTAGTATGTAGAATGGAAGGCCCTTATAAACGATCGAAGTATGAAAGAAACAGAAAACACAGACTCCGACCATGTTGGAGGTGCAGAAATCAAAAAAAATAAAAAAAAAAAAAACCTAACCACACTCCTTCAAAAGTTATTCCCAGGAAACCACAAAATTGGAGGTTAAGAAAACTTTGAGTGCGTGCGCCGCCGTTTTTAAAGCGGTGACCCATAGTTTTTAAATTGTAAAAAAGTGTTAATTAGTGAGGGGTACATCCCTGCGAAAATTTGGATTTTTCCGGCAAGTGGTTCCGGAGAAAATGAGGTGAAAGCTAATCACCACGTGACACGTGGTATTTAATCCAGGCGAGTCCGGGTGGCGTCACTAGTGTCGTTGGATTGGGGGCTCTCTCCCGAGTCTGCCGACACAAAGATCACTTTCCTGCGACTTCCTGGTGAAGAACTGTGACACAAAGAAGTTTTTGTGCGGGTGGTTTTGAACCAAGTGAAATTTGGACCCTTTTAACTTTTAAAGTAAAGCGGTAACATAAACTTTTTATGACATTAAATTAAAGTACAGTTTATCCCCGTTATTTTAAGACATTCTCCAACGTCGAGCGAGGCCAGCAACTACCCTTAGTGTTAATCTTAAATTTAAGTGACTCCGAGGTCAACTACCATATAACTTTGTTGTCCAAATCTGACAGGTCCCAAGGGTCGGATCCCAATCAAAATAGTTGTAATATCATTTTTTAGTGTTTAGCTTCTTTCTTGTACAAAAATATTTTTAATTTACTTAATATTTAGATTAGTCAATTTTACTTTGTAATTACGTCGGAAAACTTTCACCCTAAATAAAAAATAGTTTCCGTTATCCAATCATTTCGAAATTTGGTATATAGATAGATCCCGTGGGGCTTAACCTCACCCTTATTTTTAATTTACAGATTTCTTTTAACTTTTTAAAATATAAAGGGTCAAAAAATTGAGAAAACCGTTAGGGAAAAGTTTTTCCGATTTCCACGGGAAACGGCTTGGAAGATAGACGGGGATCTCCCGATCACAACGATACTTTTTAAAAATTTTTAGGACTTAGGACAACGGAGTTATTAGCCGTAGCATCATTTTAGTGATTGCGCAATTTAGTCTATTTTTAGAACAAGTTGACCTCGTTAGCTTGAGAATTGTAATATACTGGGTCGCGTTCTGTTTATATTGTTCCTATTACTGTTCCCTCTATTGGGACATTTATTTTAGTTTATTTTATTTTATTTAAGATTATTATTTATAAGTTGAATTATATTAAGTTAAAATTTTTAATTAAAATTCTTAAAATTCACCGTTATAACATTCCTTTCGTATTAATCGCGTTTTACACTCTCTAACTTTATATTCTAAATTTAATTCACTTCATAACTATTTTAATTTTAATCGATCTCAGGCTTCTTAATTTTAATTTTAATTTTAATTTAATATAATACTATATAGTGGATAGGACCCGTGGGCTGCGACCCTCTGGAAAACCAGGCGACTTGATTTTGTTATATATTAGCTTGTAGTTAAATTTAAGTGTTAGTTTTAGATTAGACTATATACAACTTTTACAAAGTTATTTAGTATAATAGACGCCACCTCCAACAATGCTTCCACGTACTCCACCGAAGAGCACAGATGAGTGGGAGATCAGCAGAGCTCTTCCGGGTCTCAGCGGGACCCTGTTAGGCCCCAAGACGCCGACGGCTTCGACATCGGCAGCAAATAGACCGGAGTCACCTCCGCAGATACTAACGCCGCAGGCAATGAAGAGCGTCAACAGGGGCCGGGAAGCAAAGTCTGCAAGGATGTCGGCGATCAAGTTAATCGGCCAATCGAGGAATTTAAAGACCGAATTAAAGGAAGGCATACTCCAAGCCGTACAGAGGCTTTATGAATTAGTGAGGGAAGCAGAAGAGGAGAACCTCATTACACAAGATGAGATAGAAGACTTGAAGGCTAGAGCTCCCGAGAAAGCCGGCCTTCCCCAGGTCCCCCAGGTCCCCCAGGCGAACCCAATTCAAGAGTCCGCGCTGATCAAGAGGTTGGAAGAACACAGCCTCTTGATCAAAGAACACATGAAAGCCATGAAGGACCTCAAAAAGGCGTAAGTTGAAAAGCCAAACACCAGAGCAAATAAAAATAAAGAAGAGACAGGACCAACAAGTAAGGAGAGAGAGGAGCACTCTACATTGCTGAAGGAGAACACGGAGAACCTGAGGGCCCTTCAAGAACAACTAAAGGGCCGCAGGGAGGAGGCGGCAGCTGTCCGGAGCTACGCGGAAGCTACTGCGGCGGCTCCTCCACCCCGTATTACCCCAAGAGTTCTCCATTCGGTGGTAGTGACTTCCTCCAATAAAATGGATACCGGGGAGGATGTCCTCGGTAAAATAAGGAAGACGGTTAACGCAAAAGAGGGCTGGGTAAAAGTCGAACGAGTCCGCAAGGCTAAAGACCAGAAAGTGGTCATGGGGTTCGGCACTCCAGAAGACAGAGAAAAAGTGAAACTAAAGCTACAGAAGGAAGGAACGGGACTAACAGTAGAGGAAGTAAAAAACAGGGACCCACTTTTGGTCCTAAGGGGAGTCTTATCAATTAACACCGATGAAGACATCCAAAAGGCGCTAAGGAACCAAAACCGGGACCTCTTCCGTGACCTCAAAGGAGATGATAATAGAATAGAGATAAAATACCGTAAGAAAACTAGAAATCCGCTTACAGAGCACGTGGTCGTTAGCACCTCGCCGGCTCTCTGGAGTAGGATCACAACCCAAGGCATGGTACATATAGACCTCCAGAGAGTCAGGGCAGAAGATCAGACCCCTCTGGTCCAATGCTCGAGGTGCCTCGGCTACGGGCACTCAAAGCGGTATTGAGCGGTAAAGAACTGACCGATGCGTGCAGCCACTGTGGCGGCCCTCATCTGAGAGCGAAATGCCCAGAGTGGGCTACCGGAGCCCCACCTGGATGCAGGAACTACTCGAAAGCGAAACTGGGTGAAACAGCTCACAACGCTTTCAGCAGCGACTGCCCTATCCGGAGAAGGTGGGACGAGATAGCCCGCTCGGCAATTGCATACTGCTAAGGATGATCAGGCAGATGCAGTGGCAGCAGGCACGATCACGTGCGAGATATCTCGACATATCTGACATACTAATTAAATGTAAAAATAGAAATAGGAAAACCAACTGTAAAAGCTAATAAAAATACTGTCAGTATACTTTTGCAAATACAAATATTTAGTATTATAATTAAGAGTATAATAAATAAGAATATGTCAGTTATGTTTAAGCTCTGCTAATTAAATAATGAATGTATATTAGTAGAAATAAAATAGAAATAAGAAATAGTATTAAGGATTATGTAAAATAGAATAGAAATAAGAAATAGAAAATAAAAACACCTTGTGTAACTATAAGAAAAAACAATAGTAATATGTTAAGTGTAAGGGATAAGCATTGTGAAACGTGCCAAGAGTTAATGGTGTAAATAAAGTAAATAAGGAAGAAATAAAGAACACGCTACAAATATAATATCCCGCCAAACCGAGTACCATCCCGAAAATTAAGCAAATAGTATAAGTAAAATAAGTAAAATAGGAAGTAGGTACACAAAAAAAGTAATAAAAGGGAAAAATAAAAGAAAGATAAAGTATGTAGCATGAAAGGCCCTAATAAATGCGAGAACTGGTATGAAAGACACAGAAAAAACAGGCTTCAACCACCCATGTTGGAGGTACAGAGTAGAAAAAAAAAAAAAAAAAACCTAACCTAACCTTTTTTTTTTTTTTTGTTATCGAGGGGAAATCTTCTGAAAGACTTCCGGCCGCGGGGGAAACGCGACCGGGGCGTGTGGGATTTCCACCCACTAAAACCCCCCGGCGTTCTCTGCGCGGTGCGTAAGCTAGTGAGCGGGAATGGCCCGCCATACTTCCGCTCACTACGCACGAGTCTCGAGGACTGTTCCTTCGGACAGGGATAACGGTGGGCTCCACCCTCACCTCCCTTCCGTCTCCAGAGCAGCGTGTCGGGAACGCCAAACACGCCGCTCAATACCCGGGCCTATGTTGCCCGGACGCCGGTTCCCCACCGACGCCCGGAAGCTCCGCTCACTGGGGAGGCATTTCGCGGGCGTAGGCCCGCTGCCTTCGACCCAGCCTTCGTCGGCGCATGGGCGCTGAGGAGGGATTGTCCTCCCTCACTCGTTCGGCGGCCTCCTTCTGCGAGATGACCACCTCACAGAAACAGACCACCGCCGCCCAGGCCCTCTCGCTACCGATCATAGCCTGAACTACTGCCGGCAACGAGAGATCCGCGCCAACCACGGTGGTGAGTTGACGACGCTCAGTCGCCCACGCTGGACACTCCGCCAAAGTATGGTCGGGCGTATCATCCATGCAACTGCAATGGTGACACGCCGCCGTCGGCTCTCTCCCGGCTATGTGGCACAGATACCGCCCGAAGCTGCCATGCCCCGAGAGGATCTGCACCAACCGGAAGGTCAAGGAACCGTGTCGACGGTCCACCCACTCCTTAAGGAGCGGACGAATCGCCTCCACGGTGCGCAACCCGGCTACTGGTTCAGAGAGCCGCCGCCTCCATCGACGGAAGATCAACGCGAGCGCGGAGCGCCGCCAACCCTCCACCACCGCCGCCCGATCCCGGTCCGGACTCGTACCTCGGCATCGAGCTCGAGCGCGCTGCTGGTAAACCTCCGCCAGAACCTGGGCGTCCAAGTCCCAGGGAGGCGTTCCAGCGAGCACGCAAGCCGCCTCGTGGGAGACAGTGCAGTATCCCCGTACCACCCTCACAGCCATGACGCGCTGCACTCTGTGCAGCGCAGCCACGTTCGGCCTCGTGAGGGCACCGGCCCACACTGGAGCTCCGTACAGCGCCATCGAACGCAACACGCCGGTGTACAGGCGCCGACATGTCGCGCTCGGATCACCGAGATTCGGCAGAAGTCTTCCGAGTGCGTTCGCCATCCCGAGTAATTTCGGGACTAACCCGCGAAAATGCTCTCGGAAGTTCCACCTTCCGTCCAGAGTCAGCCCCAGATACTTCATCCGGGGACTGAGCTCGACGCGGACGCCGCAGATGTTGATGCTGGCGTCCGTCGGAGGTCCTGCTCGAGGGCCGTGGAACAGGAGGGCCTCTGTCTTCTCCAGGCCCACCCTCAGCCCGAGCATCTGGATGCGCCGTACTATCAAGGCGGCTCCCGCCTTGGCACGCGCCTTCGCCTCTGCCAGGTCATCGCCTCGGGCTAACACGAGCGTGTCGTCCGCGTAGCAGACGACGCTCAGCCCGGTCGGGAGGGCGCCGCGGAGCACGAAATCGTACCCTAAGTTCCACAGGAGAGGCCAACCTAACCTAACCTTTTTTTTTTTTTTTTGTTGACGGGGGGAAATCTTCGTAAGACTTCCGGCCGCGTGGGGGACGCGACCGGGGCATGTGGGATTCTTACCCACTAAAACCCCCCGATGTCCTCTTTCTGCGCTATCGCGGGGGACGTGGGAACTGTTTAACTACCACGACCCCGCAGCGCTTGCCTCTCCCGGCTTCGTCCGGGCTTGGCTCTGCCCAGTGCGGCGGCTTGGTGACGTGCCGCCGCTTGCCTCTCCGAGAGCTCCCCGGACATTGGGGAGCTTGCTTTTCGGGCCCTCTTGATGTGAGCGGCGATCCCCCGATCGCCGCCCACGGGCTAGGCGTCCAATTCCATGGCAGGCGGGGCGAGAACCGCTCCTCCTCCGCCATTGGCCTTGGGCTTTTTAGGCCGGGCCTTCCTTGGTGCCCTTCGCGTCTTTGTTGCTTTCGTGCCGGGGAGAGACGGCCTTGCGACGCAGCCGCTTGCCCCCAGCACGTGTGCCCTCTCTGCTTTGCCAGCAGCCTCGCACAAGAGGCAGTTTGGCGCTGCCTCTCACTCGGCCGCCTTGTGACCCGAAGTCCCGCACCGGAAACATCTCCGGCTACGGTCCTCCGGGTGCTGGCACTTCACCGCCACGTGGCCGGTGTCAAGGCAGCGGAAGCAGCGCTTAGGCCTCGCGGCCAGCAGCACCACCCTCGCCGACACCCAGCCGACCATCAACCGCCCGGAGCTGCTGACCTTCTTGGCGGCTGCGACCGGGACGCGCATCCATACGGACGCGTCGCCCCGTGGCCCGACCACCAGTTTACCCGCCCGAATGTCCCCAATCGAGCACCCTCCTTCCTTTGCGACCTCTTGGATGACGTCGGCGGTCGCTACGGAATCGTCCAGCCCGGCGATGCGGATCAGAGAGATCGTCGTCACTATCTCTATCACTTCTGTCCAGTCCGGTTGGTAGCCGTGTGAGCAGAACGCGCGGAATGCGCGACGCGGCTCCGAGGCCCAACTCGCGCTCAAACTGATTGCGAGCGTTGGTCTCTTCGACATCGCTTACAGGGTCCGGTCTCGACACGGTAAGGTGCGCCGAGCCCGGCCTAATGCCCAAAGCCGAAACGTTTTGCAAGTCGGAATCCGTTGTCATATTGCCATGGTCGTTACTTCTCCTCTCTTCTTCTCCTCCGATCGTATTGGTGGCACCCCCCGTATACATGGGCCGACCCCCCGCCGAAGCGGGAGTGTGGGATTCCCCGGCAATAATACCGGGACCCACCCGGGGACTATTTTTCTCAACACGATTTTCCATTTTTTGTTTTGACCCTTTGAGGTAGGGCCAGACCTGGTGCCCTTGGGACGAGCCGCCTGCTCGCCATGCATCCCAAGGCCGGGCACCAGAACCAAAGATTAGGGGCCGTATAAGCCCATCCATCAGCATTCATCCATCACACATTCACAAGCCTTTCATTCTACGGGCTGTTCCCCCAGCCCGGACCGAGACCCCAAAACGAGGTCAAGGTCCCCCTCCCCGTGACTGACTGCACCGGAAAAGCCGGTGGGCGATGGGGTCGTCACGTCCCGACGCCGAAGCCCGGGCGAAAACTCTTTTTACGAGCCGTCTCACCGGCCTTGGTGGGGCCGGAGAGGATGTGTGAGACTCGACCTGGGCAGGTCCCTACTCACTAAAACCACTGCGAAAGCCATCGGCCGCTATGTTGGTGCACCCCGGATCTTTCAGCGACAGGGCACACCAGCGACTGGCCGGTCCTGGCAAAGACCGGACTTACTCCCTTGGAGAAAGGGGGCGACCCCGGCAATTAGGACCGCCCCGACGACGCCGGGCTTTCACAGGAGCCGGGTTACCAGCCCGACCCCAGCCCGGGGCGCAGGGGCGCTATTGGAGGAGGCGTTGATATCGCCCCCGGCGCGCCCCCGTCCGTCGTCTGCGGAGGGAGGGTGCATCAGCCGCAACCTCCCGTTCCCGCTCAGATGCCTCCTTCGTGGACATGACCGTCTCACAGAAGGAGGACACCGCCATCCAGGACCTGTCACTCTCGAGCATCTTCTCCGCGACACTCGAAAGCGACAAGCCCACTCCGCCGAGTGCCGCCACAAGGTCTTGGCGCTGTGCAGCCCATCTCGGGCACACCTCGAGGGTGTGCTGGGCTGAGTCCACCGCAGCGCCACACTCATGGCAGCCTCCTTCCGGCTCTCTCCTGGCCACCCGACACAAGTAGTCACCGAAGCAGCCGTGCCCGGTGAAAACCTGCGTCAGGCGGAAAGTGAGAGGCTTGCGTTTCCGCCTCATCCAACGCTCTAGGACCGGACGGAGCGCAGCCGTTGTACGTTTACCGTACGGCTGGCCCGCCAGGTCCTCCCCCCACTCCCGCATAAGGCGCGACTCCCCCTGCCGGCGAACCGCCCGGATCTCCTCTGTCGAAGGGTTCTCTCCGAGAGCCCTCCTACCCGAGACGTAAGAGAACACCTCGGCGAGAACCGACGCCACAAGATCCCAAGGCGGATCGCCGGCAAGAGCCGTCGCTGCGGCCAGCCCGGGCGAAACCTAACCTTTTTTTTTTTTTTTTTTGTTGACGGGGGGAAATCTTCGTAAGACTTCCGGCCGCGTGGGGGACGCGACCGGGGCATGTGGGATTCTTACCCACTAAAACCCCCCGATGTCCTCTTCCTGCGCTATCGCGGGGGACGTGGGAACTGTTTAACTACCACGACCCCGCAGCGCTTGCCTCTCCCGGCTTCGTCCGGGCTTGGCTCTGCCCAGTGCGGCGGCTTGGTGACATGCCGCCGCTTGCCACTCCGAGAGCTCCCCGGACATTGGGGAGCTTGCTTCTCGGGCCCTCTTGATGTGAGCGGCGATCCCCCGATCGCCACCCACGGGCTAGGCGTCCAATTCCATGGCAGGCGGGGCGGGAACCGCCCCTCCTCCGCCATTGGCCTTGGGCTTTTTAGTCCGGGCCTTCCTTGGCGCCCTTCTCGATTCGGCTGTCGTGCCGGGGAGAGACGGCCTTGCAACGCAGCCGCTTGCCCCCAGCACGTGTGCCCTCTCTGTTTTGCCGGCAGCCTCGCACACGAAGCAGTTTGGCGCTGCCTCGCACTCAGCCGCCTTGTGACCCGAAGTCCCGCACCGGAAACATCTCCGGCTACGGTCCTCCGGTGCTGGCACTTCGCCGCCACGTGGCCGGTGTCAAAACAGCGGAAGCAGCGCCTAGGCCTCGCGGCCAGCAGCACCACCCTCGCCGACACCCAGCCGACCATCAGCCGCCCGGAGCTGGTGAGCTTCTTGGCGGCTGCGACCGGGACGCGCATCCATAGGGACGCATCGCCCCGTGGCCCGACCACCAGTTTACCCGCCCGAATGTCCCCGACCGAGCACCCTCCTTCCTTTGCGACCGCTTGGATGACGTCGGCGGTCGCTACGGATTCGTCCAGCCCGGCGATGCGGATCTCCGCACTCCGAACCGGGCGGGCGACTTTCACTACGTCTGAGGGCAGGACGGACCTCAGCCGCTCAGCGAAGGCGTCCGCCTTTTCCTGCGCTCCCTCACCGTCGATGGTGAGGACGCGCGCACCAGTTTCGGCTAATCGGAAACCGAGCCTGGGGATGCCGAGTTCCCCCAGGTCGATTGCCGCCTTAGCCTGCGTCAGCAAGCCGACGTATGTCACCCCCTTCTCCGCGGCGTCCGCTGCTAAGGTGAGCGTGACTGCCGCGGTGGTCGGTGAACGGAGCTTCACCTTCCTCTTCCTCTTTTTCTTCTTCTTCTTCGGGGTGGCTTTAGCTGGAGTAGCCACCCCCTCCTTCTTCTTGTCCGCCGCCTTTTGTGGCCCAACTGTAGTGTGAAGGCCCTCGGCGAAAGAGGCACTTTCAGTAGCCCCTTCTTTCCTCTGCGCCGCCTCTTGAGCGGCCATAGATGGCCGCTTCGATTTTCGCCTCTTGTCGGCTAGCGCAGGCGGTGTAAAAAGTAAAAAATTCTATAAAATCTCCCTATTTCCAGAACCATTAACCAAGAAATACAATTCAACGGTCTTGCAGGGAGTTTTAGAGAGTTTATTCCCAATTTCTGTATACATCATAACGCCTTAACCAAGAAAAGTAAAATTGGAATTCGATTCACGAACAAGAGATGACTCGTAATATGATAATATAATTCCTAACAGCTGAGCCTGTTCTCCCCATATTTCAAGAAAACGCTTCTATAGAAACATATGTCGAGGCAAGGCCTCTTGGTTATAGGGCAGTACTCATTCAAGTCCTAAAACAAAAGACAGCATGCTGTCGATTATAGGAGAATACGAACTACTGATGCTGAAAACGGATACCATTTGTAGGAGCTTTAAACTCGCGTAGTGGTCCGCGCCATTAAATATGTTCACTATTTCTTTTATAGTAGATGATTCAAGTCATTCAAATCATTAACAAGACTTTGACTCCTTGAAAGCATCTAAGTACAAACGAGTTCTTTCACGTATTCACCGTTGGTGAGGTTTCCTTCAAAATTTTGATTTTGGTGTTGAATATAAGAAATGTAATGGACTACAGTATGCTGACTTCAGTCCGAATCTTGTCCATTTTAAAGAATCACTGGTGAATATTATGACCCTCGGGTCATAACATAAATGAAAATGTTTAAGTTTATCAGTATCAAGACAACTCAGATAGCATCCCATACCAAATCACTCTTCGGCATTTGAAGTTATCAGCGTGTACGTTGCTAGTAAACTTGGTACACTTAAAGACAGAGACGCATTATCGTGACTATTACTGTCTTTTCCAAATACGTGTTATTATATCGTGCATAGACAAAAGCCATTTTGACAGCTTTAGAACAAGTGATGCTTTTAGTTGGTACATTATTTGGTACACCAAAAGAAATATAATCGTTGACGGGGGTAGTTGTTAGGAGAGCTTAAAACTTTTTGTGATAGTTTTGGGATTAGCTATTTACTCCGTATAGCCAGGTATTAGCCGAGCAAATGGATCAGGAACGTGAGTCAAGTCCATCTTGAAAAATTATTTAGTGATGATCAAGAAATAGGTAACTTTTGAATAGCATACTGCATTGGATTTGGCTAACATTAAAATTGTACAAGTCATAAAGCATTAGCATTTCTCAATTAACTTTACTGACACGACGTCATCACAGCTCCATTATCACCACTACTCCATTAGAATATCTAATTTAATTAACATAGATGGGAATATAACATTGGACCTAGGTCTTTGCGTACCCTACGAGATTTATAAAATATTTGATAATGACCGTTATTTTGCTAAGCATGTTACAGGAAGAGGAAAACCACAAAAATTGCTAAAAGTACCTAACCTACACGAACGGATGGCAGTGTCGCGTGTCGAGTGTGATGACAACAAGCTTACGAATACCAACTGAAACAACATCTCCCAATTTTTCCAAAACTCTACAAGTTCTCTGACACGTACAGGGCCTCTGTCACGTGTAGTATATGCGCATCTGTATCTACAAACTTCTACAAACCGATGGCATGACACGTGTAGTGTATGCGCATCACATCTACAAACTTCTACAAACCGATGGCATGACACGTGTAGTGCATGCGCATCACATCTACAAACTTCTACAAACCGATGGCATGACACGTGTAGTGTATGCGCATCACATCTACAAACTTCTACAAACCGATGGCATGGCACGTGTAGAGTATGCATATCACATCTACAAAATTCTACAAACTGATGGTAAGATACGTGGAGTGTATGCACATATAGACGTCTCCAAAATTCTAGTCGCATCCTTACAACGAAAATCTAAAGTAATTTCTAGAAATATTCAGATTTGGTTTCAAAGTCGCAATATCAGACGTTGGCGCTGAGCACGCACCAACCGTCAGTATGGCCGTGTCGCGCCGACAGCCTTCTCGAATCGAAAATATTCCTTTTCGTGTATTCGTTCATTATAATTGTTTTCAAATTACCCACTTCACCGATGTTAATAATTTTATTAATACATCAGGTGATTAGTTTTTTCCAAGTACCCACAATTGTAATACAGAATTTATCATATAAAAGTCCAAGCATAATCGTACTGAATTCATTCTACGTTGGTCGCTCTTAGGAGCCACAGTGGTAGAATCTCTGCTATACAATTCTTGACATTCATTGTAAGAATTTGTTAGCAATAAACAAGTATCATTTTGAGTAAAGACTATCTTTGCTTCGAAATGGAAGCCTGTCCATCGTCATCGGTACTTAACGCCCAGACTCGAAAGCCTTTTAAAGGACTAGGGTCTTGGCCAAGGTTCCACGAGGATCCCCTCGCTCTCACATATACATTTATAAAAAATTTGATAATGTAAAATAATTTAAAATGTCCTTCCGACGTAAACTGACTAAAAATAGACGTGTGGCACTCGGAGACTGCCGCGGTAAAGCTATTGCATAGCATTTTATCAACTTATGCAATTATAATTATATTTTTATTTTATATATGCAGTATTTTTTTTTCTTTGTTCTTTTTTTCTTTGGAGATGCCGTAACTTGTGCTATCTATTTCAATAAAATCGTAATAAAATAATATAATGATACGTGTCAGTGACGAGTGCTCATTGCTCGGATGTGTATTCTTTAGTGTGATGCCACTACTGTATTTATATCACAAGCTTCTCGTCAGCAAGTCTAATAACACGTGATGTAACGTAATTATTTTTTTATAATTTTAACACCATGTATATACATATACATACACGATAAGGTCTAACTAGTTGCGGGCTTCAACTTACTCGTGGACGAAGACAAAAAGCACCTAGCGTTGTGTGTGAAAGAGATAGAATCAGTCGTGAGCAGTTAGCAGCTAGTTAGCCCTCATAGTGTAGTCGCACGCACACATACACCGTGCCGAAGATTGCCAAACTGAAACGACGTTCGATGTTAGGAGTTAGAAATTTTCGCTACGGAATTTCTGAATTCGGTCTCCGCGCTCAAGGCCCGCGATAGAAGCTATGCAATAAAAGGTTTAAAAGGTCTTGTACACTAGAATTTAAAAAAAGACTAGGAATTCTTAAGAGTTAAGTACAATCCATGAAGAGATTGTTACAAAATTGCTAGGAAGAGTATATTTCCCCTTTTTTGATAAAAAAATATATTTCATTGTAACATAAAAATATAATGAAATCTTAAAAAACAATCAATTCGTTTGATAAATAAATTTTTGAAATAGGCATTCTACATAAATATTGGGTTACAAACCATATATACATACATTCTCATATAGTACTTTTAACTGTCAGTCCTTACATTGGTCTTACCATTATAATTTGATTTATTTCATTTGATATATACCCACACATAGACATAGGCATGAACAGAAATATATAATAAGTTGCAATAAATATGTATCATTAACAAGACATTGTCAGACCCCTTATAAAAAAATAAAATAAAAAAATAAAATGTAATATTCTTTTGTTGTTTTATGTTCCGATAATAAATTTAAAGCGAATTCCGAGTCTCCAGGCAGAATAAATATTTAAAAAATACTGCGAAACTCTAGAGATCTCGTGTATTGTATAATATGAAGTAGTATGAATTCAAGCAATATGCAACGATCTGCTACAAGAATGCTACGGAAACAAAGAGAACATTGGATAATGACCTTATGTTATACTGACAACGGTCAGTGAAAAAAATTAACAAAACTAAGAACTTTGTCTAGTTGTAATAAGGAAGTGAATTCAAATCTATACTTATTCAGCATAAAATTCATCACTCTTTTATTGACATACGATACGGGTGATGATAAAAGGGAACTTAAGTGGTTAGTTCAATTTTTATTTCTATATCAAATCTCCTACCCCTGCATGATCATCAAAACAATGATCAAATTTATTTAAGATTTTGAAGATTGTCTAGGTCCGATCTTGACACATCTGTATCGATTTTAATATTACCCGATTTATATTCAGAACCTCGAGCAATGCAAAGTGTAGCAAATAATGTTATCGGTTAATATATTAAGTCGTTTACGTCGATATACCCCGGGTTACCATTTATTTCAGTTATTTGTTCTGGAATATCAATTTCTTTACCAAGGCACCTATGTTCAGACCGTTCAAGTTTCACAGAACACCATCGACATATTGTCGACAAATTGGTCCGTATAAACTAAAATTTTGATTAATCCATTAACAATTTTCAGGTCATGAGGTACCCTTAATTCTATTTTTGATAGATGGACGTCATTATGATTTGAAAATGGTAGTTCCATATTAACAGTGCTATTATTGTAGGAAAATGTTAAAGTATCCGTCGCTTTCGTAACACATATTCCCGGTAATTCACTAAAGGCCCGCCCTATTATCATGTCGGTGTCTTGTAGGTCATTTATTCATTTTGTTATCACAAGACTATCAAAACCGATGTGCTAGCCCCGACGCCATCTATGTTCAAATTCAAAATTCAAAAGCTACTATAGAGCTTCACCTTCTGGTGTTATAATTTGACGCCCATAACCTTTTATGCTTGTTTAACATATATTATATTTTAAATTGATTTTTAGAGCCGCTGATACTGTTATAGTATTATTAAAGTCAATATATGCAGTCAATTTCAAACCGTTAGCAATAATAATTTTACGAAATTTTGGCGATCCACATCAATCGGGCTAACAATTTAGATTTCTTTTCATCGAATTTATTGTTAGGTTTGACATAAGAACTATTTGGAGCCGATAGGTTTTCAAAATAACAGTCTTTCTCTTCATAACCTACTTTACCACAGTGATCGGACTTTTTAAATCTGCAATATTCCGTTTTATGAACAATTTTATTATAATTATTACATCGGACGTTTTCCCTACATTGGGATGATATACATTGGGACGATGTGTTTCATGTGGACGATGGATCATCAAAACTGTAAGGCGCTTCTAGTTTATAAAGAAGCTTCAAAATTTTGAAGACAATTTGTGTTTAGTGAATAACTCAGGGAAAAACTAAAATATTTTGAATTTTCTGTCCACTTTTCAAGGTAATCTATAAATATACACGTGTAGCTCGTATCATAAGTCAGAGAGTGGGCTCTCAGAAAATTCGTTGATAGCACGCGTGTTAGAGAAATAGATCATACTGGAAAAAAAGAGAAAAAGGAGGTTTTCCATAACAATATATGAGATGCCATCGATAACAAAAGTTTAAAAAAAAACAAGTCCCGCAACACTGTTCTTTCATTGTAAAATTTTGGATGATGTACGTAATACCAAGTCGGTTGATCTTTTCGGTCCCCTCTTAAGGGGCCTTCTGTCTTAATTTATAACGTTATTAACTATCTAACCATATCTCATAGTGACCACATTAAAATTAAAAATATTTTATGTTTAAATAAATAGATTGACTTGGCATTCGCATGAAAACGCAATGCCATGAAAAACCAAATTTTTTATCAGCAAACCAAGTCTCGCAACTCAGCCAACTCGCAATTCCCGAGCGCATTAAGCAATCTTGATTACTAAAATATGTAGTGCTTGTGAGTTACATCGTGTGTATTGATATGAATTATATTTGTCATAAAAAAATTGTAGGTAATTATTAATTATTATCAAATTACAACTAACTTAAATGCGATTTAACAAAAAATCATTCATATCTAATAAGAATTACTTCAGAGGTTCTATCTCGACTGACACATCTGTCGTCCATAAATCTATGTATCTCTTTTCATGATTTCTTTCGGGTTAACCTATATCGGTATGATTTCAGTCATATTCTCATTTATATTTAACTCTGTTATGTCCCGTTTCCTTTCTAGTGATAAACTAGGGATTCGAAAGTCTCTAGTTCATCTTAGGGATACACTTCCAGTTGTGAGAAAATTATTGACGGACCTTAACATGCAACAAGCTCATAAGCTCCATGTCCATATCCATAATATACATTTTTTATCGTCAATGTATGGTTTTTTTTTTTTTTTTTAATAGAAGTTTTTCAAAAGCATACGATAATAATATGATATAATATGTGAAGGACATTAACAACATTATTATACCTTTTCGTAACACAAACAACAATTTACTAGATTCATTTTATTTAAACATTAAATTTCCATATTTAAATTTAGAAAATTTTTCAAATGTCTCTCTACATGATATAAATTTAAAAAAAATTAAACCAAAGATATGTTAAATAAAATGCTCTTCAATGGAGTATATAATACACTAGGTAAAACACAATGTTATTTCCATCAAGATTCATTTAATATAGGAAGTTTTCGACGTAGCCAAAATGTTTTTGTAATTAATCAAAAAACGATAACTAATACACAATTTGATATTTTTTTTAAGAATATTTTCTAAAAAAATTATCAAATTATGTAGAAAATATTCTAAATATCGAAAAAATCCACAGACTTAAAAAACATTAATAGGCAATAAATATATTGTAACTTAACATTCAGTAACTAACTCCTATCATCGAACGTCGTTTCAGTTTGGCAAACTTCGGCACGGTGTATGTGTGCGTGCGACTACACTATGAGGGCTAACTAGCTGCTTACTGCTCACGACTGATTCTATCTCTTTCACACACAACGCTAGGTGCTGTTTGTCTTCGTCCACGAGTAAGTTCAAGCCCGCAACTAGTTACACCTTATCGTGTATGTATATGTATATATATGGTGTTAAAACTATAAAAAATAATTACGTGACATCACGTGTTATTAGACTTGCTGACGAGAAGCTTGTGATATAAATACAGTAGTGGCATCACACTAAAGAATACACATCCGAGCAATGAGCACTCGTCACTGACACGTATCATTATATTATTTTATTACGATTTTATTGAAATAGATAGCACAAGTTACGGCATCTCCAAAGAAAAAAAGAACAAAGAAAAAAAAATACTGCATATATAAAATAAAAATATAATTATAATTGCATAAGTTGATAAAATGCTATGCAATAGCTTTACCGCGGCAGTCTCCGAGTGCCACACGTCTATTTTAGTCAGTTTACGTCGGAAGGACATTTTAAATTATTTTACATTATCAAATTTTTTATAAATGTATATTATTTATTTGTTTGCTACGAAAGTGTGAGAAACAATACTTGATTTTTATAAATACCTGTTTTTCTATACAGTCAAATATTCTTAACTGAGAATTAGTTAGTTGTGACTGGACTGTTAGAGATGACTTGTTGAGATGAGTATTTTGAAATCATGGCCATAAGCCAGGTTTCTGTAGGAAACTTTACATGGAAATATTTATATATATTTTTTTATATATTATATGTATATATTACTCCTTCCTTACTTACTTCCATTGAATTGAACTTTTATTTACTTGTTTGTTTCCTCTTGTTCATTAGGATTTCTCAGCACTTTCAAATGCTAATGTCATTAAATTATAGTTTGTTTCTTTAAAACTATTTGTACGCTATTAAAATTCCTAAAACCTTAAATTAAAAGAAGAAAAATGTTTAACTTTAAACACATCATTTTCTTTTATGAAGATTTTCAATATCTTACAATTATAATTCCGTGTAGAAGACTATAAGTTAAATCATTTTTCTTGTTCCGATTATTGAAAGAAAATGTAAAAAAAAAAGTTTTTTAATCTTCTTAGGAATACATTTTGTAACCACATATTATGTATACCTTAAAAGCCTCCTTTATTTATATTGAACATTAGCCACAGCGGGCCGTCCTAATAATTAAACCAGAATACTTAAATTTGATCTTCTAGTATGCAACGCTATCAAGAACGTGACTCCCATACTATGATACATTAATCTGTAGTGAGATCAATATACTTTTTTTTATTTTACATAAAAATCTCGTATCAAATCGTAGCACAGTACTCTGGAGCTTTATGAATACCTGGTACATTATATTATGAAATAAACCTGACTTGAACTATGTTTTGTTTTGTTTTAAAAAGAACGAGAAAATTAATCCAAAACAATAATGATTAATTATATGTATAAGATGCAGAAAAACAGAATTAAAAAAATGTATTTTATTGTTATTCTAAATAAATAAATCAGAAAAATAATAATAATTTATTTATTAATTAATGTTCATCAAAGCGATAGATTTTTTCGGTTAGTTTCAGGCGAATCAGCAAAAAGGAGTTATTCCCAAATCTAGTAGTTAAGAAAGTGGAGACTCGAAATAGACTTCACAAACTAAAGGCATTTGTCTAAAAATAATATCGTTATTTCCCAGCTTTGCAAGTTAAAAAGATTTTTTTTATTTCTCGTAGCTCCAAAGCTACTCATATCACCTTACCAGGAGAACATAGATCTTTGCGGGTGATTTTACACTATAGATTGAAAAAAAACCGATATGGGACAGATGAGTTTTATTAAATTTATATATTTTTTTTTTTTTGGGTCGGGTTGAAAAATATTAAATGATGACATACATGTGTATTTCATCACTTTATTACATGATTGTAGATTAGGGTAGGTTAATTCGACGATCCCCCGAGGGCTGTCAACTTGTCGTGGTGGGGGGCTTGAGTGCTCCAGTGATCCCCAGGGCTTTACCGGCAGGTACTACCATACCGGACGGGTCTGGGGTGAGGGGTCAGACTAAGAGCGTCACAAGCGGTGTCTAAATACATAGTTTCACTGTTATATTTCTAAAAATGACAATTTTCCATACGAACATTCATCACCTGTTTTTACCCCAATTTTCGCTATAAAAAGTAGCCTATGTTCTTTCATTCCTAATAAAGTGTCTAAATACAAAGTTTCACTGTTATATCTTCAAAAATGACGATTTTCCATACGAACAGTCATCCCCTCTTTTTACCCATTCCCCCATTTTTTGCGATAAATACCAAATTTCATCAAAATCGGTTCACTGGTTTAGGCGTGAAAGCGTAACAGACAGACAGACAGAGTTACATTTATAATATAATAATAATAATAATAATAATAATAATAATAATAACAACAGCAATAATAATAATGATAAAATATTAGTATATAGTAAAATAGTATATAGTATAATAGTATATAGTATATAGTATGGATTTAATTTTTTATTTTTTATTTGTTAATCATACACGAAGTATGAAATATTTAATGAGTAAATAAGAGATGGTTTTTTATCTCTGCCTTTACTTTATAAAACTACCTATCTATCTTTACTTTTATTTACTTTTTACTGGATAATGCACGTTCCTTTAAATAATAAGTTTAAATTTAAAAACAAATTGTGAACCGTAGTTTCAAGTCACGTTTATTGCGTATTATGAAGTACCAGGTGTTCATAAAGCTACAGAATACTATTACACAATTTGCTACGGGTATGCTACGAAAACCCAGAGAATTGGTTCTACGATAAACATACAAATATGCATTTCAAAGGGTTAATAGTGCAGACGTTGTGACAAACATGCATGCACGAACTAAGGCGAAACTATATTTTAGTGTCGGCTATCATGAAGAAAGGAATTCCCGTTTTCAAAATTAATCAAACTAAGATATCTAAAATCAGAGAGCATAAAGGGCAATTGTATCAGGCTTACTGAAAACTAATGTAAAAAACAGTTTTTTTTCTTCTGAGATTTTCTTAGACATACATTTTGTAACAATGTATTTTGTCAATCTTAAAAGTCTGCCTTACATACATATCTTGAAAACTAAGAGCAGTGGGTAGTCGTATCAGTATTGTATACAAATCAGAATACTTAAGTCTGTTCTCCTAGTATGCAACGTTATCAAAAACGTGAGTCCCATATTATGTATTTATACGTAACTGTAGTCAGGTCAATAAAGTTTTACTTTTCACAGCAATCATGAAACATATTGTACAACTCCTTCAGACTTATGAAGTCCTGGTTCCCGCACTATGAAACAAACTTGACCAATTTTCGAAGTTCTGGTTGGTTCCTTTGCAACCATGATCAATTGATAGACGAGATGAAAATGAAATCATTCATATACATGTTTTCTAATCAGAAAATAAATAATAAAATATTTAATTAATTAATATAATATAAATTGATTTAGATTATAATTAATCAATGTTTTTCAAATACACGTATGTCGGAGTAGGGTCCAGGCCGTGGTTTTTAAAAAGTGTGACGCCAGCATAACTGACGTCATCAATGACTTTATTCTTGATTGTAGACCAACATTGTTGTTACTACACTTACACAAGTGGCTACGCAGGTGGTTATGCGGCTGACACCTGATAATTTCAACTACCCTCAATTATTAGTTTTTCAAATAATACGAATTACACCGATATATGTTTTTTTTTAGTTAATTTTAGTCAAAATTGATTCGAAGTGGAGGGACGAAAGTAAGTGCCATTATCATTTATAGAAAAAGAAATGCCAGCTTCGAAAGTTAAATTTTTTGTACTGGTCTCGTAGCTCCAACGGAACTCATAACATCCTACCAGGGAAACATAAATCTATGAAGGTGATGTATCACTATGAATTGAGAGTGAAATTTATGCTATATGAACATATTGGGACAGACGTGTGTTTTAAATATTTCATATATTGAATATATATTGATATTTACTGATATTTATTTGTTTGTCTGTGTTCGTGTGTCATAGCCCAATTTACATTTATTAGAGCTTATTTATTTATTAATTTTTCCTGTTATTCTTATGAATATATTTTTGTTCCTATCATATATAAGTTTCTTTTGCGTGTTCCTGAAATCTCGTTTTATGGAAGTGAATTGAATTCATAAAATAATTTGTATTATTTTCAAGTTCGTAGAGCAGTGGACGATCATCGTTCAGTATTGCATACAAAACATGATTCCTCAATTAATGTTCATCTGTAATACAAGGTTATAAAGTCAGGGTATATAAAAATTTAATTATTATTATAAAACTATTAACTATTATTATTTATTATCGCTAAGGTGATCTTTCTCCCCATTAATCTCAAGCTCTAGTTGGTGTGTATAATTTTAAGTTCCATATATTTTTTTATTAAAATTATTAATAAATGCTAGATTTATTAATAATTTTATTCAATGCTTTCAATTTGCGTGTAACTTAATTATAACTGTAATTAACTGTATGATGATAACTTTAATAAACTCAGTTTAACGTATGAGAAGAAATGTGGGAAAAATTCCTCTAGCTAAGCTGTATTGGTTGCATAACACCAACTCATAACATCCTACTAGGAGAACATACAACCGCGTAGGTGATGTTTCACAAGGGGGTGGAAGTGAAACTATCTATCTATATTTAATATAGTCTACTTGTTTGTGTGATGGTTGTCTTTTATGTATGTGTAAGTTTGGTATGACTGGCTTGCTAGCTGGCTCTTTGATAATTACGAATATTGACATCGCACTATTATTTATTCTTACTTCAAAGTTAAATTCATAACGAGGGCAAAGTGGACAGAAAATTCAAAATATTTTAGTTTTTCCCTGAGTTATTCACTAAACACAACTTGTATTCAAAATTTTGAAGCTTCTATATAAACTAGAAGCGCCTTACAGTTTGGATGATGGGTCAGTCAGTGAATGAAAAAATTTAACAAAACTAAGAACTTTGCCTAGTTGTAATGCTTGAGCTACTTTTTTCTTGCTTACCAGAAATATAGGCGTCAAGTTTAATGCGAAATGTACTTATAGGTCGAAAATGGCCCGAAATAATTTGAGAAAAGTGTAATACGGCCATGCCGCTTTTTTATTTTTGCTCGACTTGGCGGTTCACTATCGTACAAACAGGTAAATTTTACAATTCATTTTTCAGACAATATCGAATTTTATCTATAGTAACAAAATAGTTTTAAATCCAATCACCACTTCAATAAGTCAATATATATTTTTAGTAATAAATATTTAAAATAATTTAAATTGTGATATTCTTGATGATTCTAAGCTTAACGATATTTATATTCTAATATTTATTGGAAACTCTTATGATGGTTAAACTAGCGCCATCTGTATATTTGTTATAATAGTGTAAATTAATGTTAATAATGTTTCTGTACGGTAATTTAAATGTCCAAATACTTGACAATTGGTTTTATAATTTATAATGAGAGCTTCTGCATGTTTTACGTAATGTTCAGTGTTTTATAATTTTATGGAAACTCTTATGAGGGAAACTAGCGCCCTCTGTATGATATTGTAACTTACCCTCACCTAAAAATATTACCTTTGAATATTATAAATAGGATGTGAGTGCTAGACTGGGGGATTTCTGGTACGAGTTGTGGAGCAATAGACATCTAAGTGGAAGTACTGCCTTATTTATTTTTAACAAGTCAGAAGTGCTCGTTCTCTGTGCCGTGCCTATACGGATCGTTCGCGAGATATCCTGTCAACTGGAAATAATTAAGATGAACCGCTGCCACATGTACCAAAGAAGCCTGAAGAAAAAAGAATCAAGAAAACCTCTCCGATCTACAGATACCTGAACGTTTAGACCACCTGGAGAAAATGATTGAAGTTACTAGCCAGTGTGAGATGGCAACGCAATTACAACCTGGACCCTATACAAATAACAAGGAGATGCTGAAGCTCAAGTAAGAAGCTTAAATATGATGATAAAAAGAGAGCTTTAATATACAACGTGACAAGCAACTTGGAAGGAAACTCTCTGCTACGGTTTGAACACTAATAAAACATCGATGTGACCTGGAGCGAGTGGAAAAGACTTTTCCTGCTAAGCGCAGATTCGCTGCGAAACTACACGACATGGTTGCAACTAGCAAACGTCAGGATACACAGGTGATACTTTTATTTTTCAAAAAGCCAGCTCTTGGAGAGTCATGTGAGTTAAGTGAGCATATAATCTGCCACGTAATTTGAAAGCTGGAACCCGAGGCACAGGTTCTAAAGCCACCGGTTCTTAAGATACTTAATTATTTAACGGATACTATAGTTGAACCCTTAAAATTAACAAATAATTTAACTTTTGATAAAGATTCAGGGCCTAAATGTTTTTCATGTGGACTCACATCGTCCCAATGTATATCATCCCAATGTAGGGAAAACGTCCGATGTAATAATTATAATAAAATTGTTCATAAAACGGAATATTGCAGATTTAAAAAGTCCGATCACTGTGGTAAAGTAGGTTATGAAGAGAAAGACTGTTATTTTAAAAATCTATCGGCTCCAAATAGTTCTTATGTCAAACCTAACAATAAATTCGATGAAAAGAAATCTAAATTGTTAGCCCGATTGATGTGGATCGCCAAAATTTCGTAAAATTATTATTGCTAACGGTTTGAAATTGACTGCATATATTGACTTTAATAATACTATAACAGTATCAGCGGCTCTAAAAATCAATTTAAAATATGTAAATGAAACTCTTTGGTTCGTCATTTAAATTTACCGCGCATTCTCCATATATTATCTGTGGTGACGGCAAAGGCAGGTTTTTTGCTGGATTGTCTAATATGGAGATTGCACTTAATTAATTACTTACTAATAAGTTAACTAATAAGAAACTATAAATAAATAAGATTGTTTGAAGCAATAGCATTTAATGTTGTTTCTCTTTACAGGTTAGTATTTACATTGTATTTCTTTAAAATATGTTAAGTTTATTAAAAAGTGTATGGTAGATGATTTGTGACACGTTTTCTGTAAAATAAATTACTCTTTACAGAGCAACAACTTGGCAATTGTTTCACTTATTACAAAACAACATTAATTATAGCTGTTGTAAACAATGGAAAAGTTAAAATTCGAGGTTGTTATAAAACCGGGTGAAGATCCAAAAACAAACATAATGTGCATAACCTCAATTATGGATGCAGATAGAAATACCTTTTTGATTCCGGAGCAATTACAATCAGTGAAACTACACGATGTGTTAACACAGACGAAAATTTTTCAAAAAGTAAGAACTACACTGCAAAGAAGACATGAAAAACGACAAGTATGGATTTCTGTTACACCGGAGTTACATGATGCCTACATGGATGAAGATGGAAATATGCAATTTAAAGGTTATTTACTGGAAGAAGTTACATATATTTCACAAAAGCAGACTTCTACGGAGACGACAACAGAAGCTCTTTCAAGAATGTTGGCTAATTTTGCTGAATCGGAGAAGGAGCCTAAACTGTTCAATTTAAAGAAATTATCTGAAATGTTTGTAATCGATAAATTTACACAAAAAACGTCAAATGCAACACAATGGATGATCATCTTCGAAACTGAATGTGCTCGTGTGGGTATAAGTGATGATATTCACAAAATTCAAGGGTTAAGGTTATTTTTAGATGATTCTTGTCAAGATTGGTATAGTTCCATGCTTATAAAGTGTACATTGAATTCTGAATGGTGTATTTGGAAAAAGAATTTTTGTGAAACATATATGAACAAAGGCTGGACGCCGGTAAGATATGCTTTTTTATTTAAGTATAGGCAGGGATCGCTACTAGAATATGCTTTAAAGAAAGAGAGGCTTTTATTAGAGACAAGTAAGTTAATAGATAAAACCACTTTAATTAATTTAATTGTAACTGGGTTACCTAATTTTATAGCTGATGAAATTGATAGAAGTGATATAAAGGAAACTGAACAGTTATTTAATAGTATTCGTGGGTTAGAACATCTAAATAAAAAAAAATTGAAAATAGGGAAGCACATGTTGAAAATAAAATTAAAGAAAAATCTTTTAAGGAAAAACCGTGCAAAATCTGTGAAAAAGAAAAGAAAGGAATTCGATATCATTCAGAGTCTGTATGTTGGTTCAGGAATAAAAATGATAATCAATATAAAAAAGAGTTGATTAAAAGTGTTAATAATTCTGAATTGGAAATAAGTTTAAATGAAGTAGATCCAAAAAACTAATAATTCCACCATTAATCAAAATTAAAATTTTAATAAATGATTCCTTAGAAACATTGGGAGTTTATGATTCAGGATCAAATGTAAGTTTAATTAATTCCAGATTATTATCCTTAAAAAATTATCATATCCATAATAACTATAATAATCAGGCAAATTTAAAAACGATTAATGGTGTAAAAAAGTCTATAGGAATAGTAACATTAAAAATTAAGATTTTTCAGCTAGAGAAATACATAAATGTTTTTGTGGTAGACAAACAAAATTTGATTACGATTTTTTAATTGGGTTAGATTGCATAAGATCTTTTCAACTAATTCAAAATGAAAACTTGGAGATAAAACAATTCTTAAACAATGAGGAAAAAATAAGCAATGAAAACATTCCTGGCTTCACAGGTAATAAAATTCAAAACATGCAATATTTAATTAATGAAAATAATGATAGGAAAAACATAGGGGAAGATAATTTAGTAATTAATGATAAATGTGAGATCAATTTTAACGAACACATAGAAATTACAAACTTCAACATTTCAGTAGATCATTTAGAAATTCAACAATAATCAGAAATAGATGAATTAATTAACAAGTATAAATCGTTATTTGCGAAAGATAAATATGATGTAGGTAAAGTGAAGGGCTATGAGTCACATATAGATTTACTTGTAGATACATATTGTAGCAAAAGACCATACAGATGTAATTTTGAGGATAAAAAGAAATAGAACTACAAGTTTCACAATTATTAAAAAATAAACTAATTGAAGAATCATATAGTCCCTTTGCAGCCCCTGTAACACTAGCCTATAAAAAAGAAGAGGGGAGAAAATCTAGACTATGCATAGATTTTCGTGATTTGAATAAAATAGTAGTTCCTCAATCGCAACCATTCCCACTTATAGAGGATTTAATGATAAAAACGAGGAATTGTAAATTTTTTTCAATATTAGACATAAATTCTGCATTTTGGTCAATTCCATTAAAAGTAGAAGATAGGGAAAAAACTGCATTTGTTACTCAAGAAAATCATTTTCAATGGACCTGTTTACCATTTGGTTTAAAAACTTCCCCTGCAATTTTTCAAAGAATATTAAGTAGCATAATTAGGAAACACAAATTATCAGATTTTACAGTAAATTTCATCGATGATATTTTAATTTTTTCTCGGACATTCACGGAACACATGAAACATTTATCTCTGTTACTGGAAGCAATCTCAAAAGAGGGCTTTAGATTAAAATTCTCTAAATGCAATTTTGCACAGGATTCTGTTAAATATTTAGGCCACATAATAAAAAATAATACAATTACGCCGCTTAAAGATAATTTAATAGCAATAAAAGATTTTCCAACTCCAAAAAATAAAAAAAATATTCGTCAGTTTCTAGGTAAAATTAACTTTTATGGAAAATACATACCAAATATATCAATCATATTAGAACCTTTACACAATTTGTTAAGAAAAGACCAAAATTTTACTTGGACGAAAATTTGTCAAGAATCTTTTGATAAAATAAAGAATATGCTTTGTTTAAGACCTATATTAGAGATCTTCGATCCAGATTTACCTATACATATTTATACAGATGCCAGTATTCAAGGTATTGGAGCTATATTAAAACAACCACAAAAAAATGGAGAAGAGAAGCCATGTGCATATTTTTCTAGAAAATTAAATGATAGTCAAAAACGGAAAAAAGCTATCTACTTAGAAGGTTTAGCAATAAAAGAATCAGTCAAATATTGGCAACATTGGCTCATAGGAAAAAAATTTAAAGTGTTTTCTGATCATAAACCTCTAGAAAAACTAAATATTAAAGCAAGAACCGACGAAGAGTTAGGAGATCTCGCATATTACTTATCACAATTTAATTTTGAAGTTATATATTCACCAGGAAGGGACAATGTAGAAGCAGATAGTTTAAGTAGAAACCCTGTGTTAGAACCACATGTGAACCAAGATGAAGTCTTAAAAATAACAAATTTTCTTAAACTAGAAGAGATTCAAAAAGATCAAGAGGAAAATGAAAACATAAAACTTAATAAAACAAAACTATTATTAAAAAATAAAGTATACTTTAAAAGAATAGGAAAAAAAGAAAAAATTATACTCACTGAAGAATTTAGTAAAAAATTAATTAAAAATATACATTATGAATACTGTCATATAGGGGTGAAACAAATAGAAAATAAAATCAAACCATTTTATACAGCAAAAAATTTAATAAACAATATAAAAAATATTTGTGATAATTGTGAAATATGTTTAAAAAATAAAACTAGAACTAAATTTAAATTTGGATTAATGTCTCATCTAGGCCCTGCCACCTACCCTTTCGAAATAGTCTCTATAGATACTATTGGTGGATTTGGTGGATCTCGCTCTACAAAAACATATTTACATATTTTAGTGGACCATTTAACCAGATATGCTTACATTTTAACGTCTAAAACACAAAATGCAAATGACTTTATAAAGCTTGTAAAAAAAGTTATCCCTGAAAATAAAATTGGAATGATTCTGTCTGATCAATACCCAGGCATAAACTCAAAAGAATTTAAAGGTTTTTTAATAAAAGAAAATATACCAATTATCTTTACCGCAGTAAATGCACCTTTCTCCAACGGTTTAAATGAACGTTTAAATCAAACAATAGTTAACAAAATTAGATGTAAAATTAATGAAAAGAAAGATAAAATGGCTTGGACGACTATAGCTCATGAATGTATCCAGAAATATAATGAGACTGAACACACAGTTACAGGATTCTCTCCAGTATATTTACTAGAAGGAAAAGCTATTAATATCATACCAGATGAATTAACAGAAAAAAAGTTACAAAGTAATTTATTACAAGACAGAAAAATAGCTTTAGAGAGAACTATTAAATCTCACAACTACAATAAACAAAAATTTGATAAAAACAGGAAAAGTTGTCAGTTAAAAGTAGGTGATTTAGTATATGTAGAAAATGGAAACCGGTTAAATAGAAAAAAACTAGATGAAATAAAAATTGGACCATATAAAATATTAGAAAAATTATCAAACTCAATTTATAAGATAGATACAGGTTACAAAAAAATTGAATCAAACTATTTCCACATTACCAAAATTATACCAATAAAAAACTAATTATCTGTAATTATAAGGGGGGGGAGGGGAGATGTAAATGAAACTCTTTGGTTCGTCATTTAAATTTACCGCGCATTCTCCATATATTATCTGTGGTGACGGCAAAGGCAGGTTTTTTGCTGGATTGTCTAATATGGAGATTGCACTTAATTAATTACTTACTAATAAGTTAACTAATAAGAAACTATAAATAAATAAGATTGTTTGAAGCAATAGCATTTAATGTTGTTTCTCTTTACAGGTTAGTATTTACATTGTATTTCTTTAAAATATGTTAAGTTTATTAAAAAGTGTATGGTAGATGATTTGTGACACGTTTTCTGTAAAATAAATTACTCTTTACAGAGCAACAACTTGGCAATTGTTTCACTTATTACAAATATAATATATGTCAAACAAGCATAAAAGGTTATGGGCCTCAAATTATAACACCAGAAGGTGAAGCTCTATAGTAGCTTTTGAATTTTGAATTTGAACATAGATGGCGTCGGGGCTAGCACATCGGTTTTGATAGTCTTGTGATAACAAAATGAATAAATGACCTACAAGACACCGACATGATAATAGGGCGGGCCTTTAGTGAATTACCGGGAATATGTGTTACGAAAGCGACGGATACTTTAACATTTTCCTACAATAATAGCACTGTTAATATGGAACTACCATTTTCAAATCATAATGACGTCCATCTATCAAAAATAGAATTAAGGGTACCTCATGACCTGAAAATTGTTAATGGATTAATCAAAATTTTAGTTTATACGGACCAATTTGTCGACAATATGTCGATGGTGTTCTGTGAAACTTGAACGGTCTGAACATAGGTGTCTTGGTAAAGAAATTGATATTCCAGAACAAATAACTGAAATAAATGGTAACCGGGGGTATATCGACGTAAACGACTTAATATATTAACCGATAACATTATTTGCTACACTTTGCATTGCTCGAGGTTCTGAATATAAATCGGGTAATATTAAAATCGATACAGATGTGTCAAGATCGGACCTAGACAATCTTCAAAATCTTAAATAAATTTGATCATTGTTTTGATGATCATGCAGGGGTAGGAGATTTGATATAGAAATAAAAATTGAACTAACCACTTAAGTTCCCTTTTATCATCACCCGTATCGTATGTCAATAAAAGAGTGATGAATTTTATGCTGAATAAGTATAGATTTGAATTCGCTTCCTCATTATCAACGATATTTTATTATTTTCAAAAACTATCCCGCAGGCGTTGGAAAATTGAGAACTAATTTTGATTTTATTGAGCAAATATGGTGTAATATTTGGTGTAATGGACAAATGTTCATTCTTAAAAGCAAGTATCGATTACTTAGGTCACATCATATCGTGTGGAGAGATCCGACCATAGCCAAATAAATTAAAAGCACTAAATGAATTTAGAGAACCAAATAATATTCACGATTTAAGAAGATTTATTGGGTGTAAGCTGGTTACTTCCGTAAATTCATTAAATCTTTCGAGAATAGAATTCGTCCGCTATGTATTTTACTACGAAATACCAATTGTGGAAATGGGGGGAAGAAGAACAAAATTCGTTTATTGGTATAAACGAGCTTTAAAATCTGAACCAGTACTGGCTGTATATAATTCCGAACTTGAAACACAGTTAAACATATATGCATCAAGTCATGGAGTTGGTGGTATTTTATTTTAAAAACAGTTGAAAGGTGAATTAAAACCTATAGCATATTTCAGTAAACAAACCACATCCATAGAACAAAAATATCACTCGTATGAACTTAAAGCAATGGCAGTTGTGTTTAGTATTAGAAAATTTCGTGTATATCTCTTGGGTCGACCTTTTAAATATTTACCGATTGTCAGGCTCTCAGTAGTTACCAAGGATAGGACGATGATGGCTAGAACTACAAAGTTACAATTTTGAAGTGCAATATAGACCAGAAATACAAATTCAACACGTAGACGCGCTGAGTCGCAATGCTCTACCTTTACAACATATTACAACAGAAAATTGGATTACAGCAGTGCAAAATGATGATCTTGAATTACAAGTCATTATTAATAACATATTAATTATGAATATAAGGAGTTGTATCTATTAAAAGACGGTATTCTGCATAGAAAAGTAGACGAGTATAAAATCGCAAAAATGTTTCATGATAATGGTTACACGAATGCAACCAGGGTTATTGAGATTGTTCAGAGACAATATTAGTTCGAAGAACTAAAACGATTTGTTACTAAATATGTGAAGGTATGCATTCCGTGTCAATTTGCCAAAAAAAAAAAACCATTTGGGAAACGAGGCTTTTTAAATCCCATTGAAAAACGGAATATTCCGTGGCATCTCAATAATTTGGTCCCTTGTGTAAATTCGTTAAAACAAAATTGTTACTTATTGGTAGTAATAGACGCTTTCAGTAAATTTGTTTGACTGCAACCTGTTCCTAATACTTTTACAATTCACGTAATACATACAATGAATTTTCTTACGCTCGTTTTCGGACTGCCTACTCGAATAACAACAGACCGTGGGAAGGCTTTTACCAACCAAAAGTTTTCAAACTATTGCACCCTTAAACAAATTCGGCATATATTAAATGCAGTTCCCTGTCTAAGAGCAAAAGGGCAAGTCGAACGTAGTAATCGCACCATTCTTCAATCATTAACAGCGTATACTGGTGAAAATGAGATAGACTGGGAACAATTTATTCCATAAGTGGAAAAGAGGCATCCATTACAGCATAAACAGCAGTACCCAGAAATGTCCTTTAGAATTACTATATGGATATAAGCCTCGATTTGAACTGCATTTTATACTGTAAAACAAAAAACAAAACTCAAATATCCGAGTTGCGTTCTCAAGCTCAAAAAAATAATATTAACGTTTCTATAAAAAGTAAAGAGGGGTACGATAAAAAAGACTTAATTATACAAAATTCTTTTAGGCGATTTAGTACAAATTCAGCGTAGCATAATAATAATAATAAAAAAAAGGATTAACGAGTGGAAAACTTGTCAACAAATATGCCAGATTTTATAAAGTTGCAAAATATATGATAACGATCATTATAGGATGACATCCTTGAATAAAGGCGGATAAGATATTATAATGTTATAGCGGGGGACAAAATGAAAAGTTTCTAATACAACATGTTAGTAGTGGTGATAATACGGACAAAGAAAGTTGAAAGAAATAAGTAAATAATGGTGCATGGTGTAGGTAGATTTGATGAAGAATTTTAACCATCAAATGTAATTATTTTCGAAAATTATTTATAATTTTATTAAACCATATTAAAAGCTGACGGTCAATATACAATTATTACATAAAAACGATGAAACGAACAGTAAAATATATACTAGTATGTATATACACAAAATCACTTACCGCGTACTGTTCCAGATTTCACATAAAACGACGCACAAAATGGATTTAAACTTACTGCTTGCACTAAAACCCACATACAAAATGAATCTAAAAATTGAAACTTTACATGGACTACATGTACTACAATAACATGCTACCTACAAGTAAAAAAAAAAGTACTTGATTATGTAAAGTCATGAATTAAAAGAATATTTGAATTATCGTTATAAAAATATATGTATATCTTAAATTAATATAGAATTTAAATATAAAATATTTAATAAAAATACAAAATATTTAATACAAATAATTAAATACAAATGTCATTATTCTGAATGAAACTAGTATTATTCGGATTTACTACGCGGATTTTATTATTTAAAAACTACATAATCCCGACGTTTCGGTTACTTTGCAGCAACCGTGATCACGGGCAGACGAGGTGTGAATGTCTGTCAGTTGGTCCTTGTTATTTATCATCTACCGCCATCGATTTCTTAATTTTCTGGCGTACCGCTCTGGATGCCGGCAGAATGCGCTCACGGTGTCTTGAGGTCCTGCGGTGTGGTTTCGGACATGTCACATCTGACATCTCGTCTGCCCGTGATCACGGTTGCTGAAAAGTAACCGAAACGTCGGGAGTATGTAGTTTTTTACAAAAATAAATCATCAAAGTTTATCCGAAAAATACTAGTTTCATTTAAATGAATTAAACTCGCGAAAATCTTAGATCTCATTATGTATGTAATGTATGACTAATTATACATACCCACATGATCACACAGTTTTTGGTCATTGACACAGCCACATAGTCGGATAGTATTATTAATGAAGCACACAGTTACATTTTCCATAACCATGACATTAGAAAATCATAAAGTCTTGGTCGTTGACAGACTCTTACGCATCGGTGATATCTGTTGTTATTTTAATAAAACATAAGTGGATTTAATATGGTTACTATGACAACCGACATAAAACCTAATTTTATGACGGTGACGTGTTAATAGAATGAAGATCCAAATCTACCGTACAATCGGATATGATATTAATCGGTAATTTAATGGACCGAATGATTCGTTGTGAATTCGCAATGCGAATGTAAGACACTCCGTCTCTGCTTAATACGAGTACATCGGTGCCTATAACTACCGGAGTATTCAAAAACGTACTCGGTACTTATATTATTTGGTATTTCCGCGCCACCAAAACCACGCAACAGTGGAATGCACGCATGTAGTTTGCATGAAAAATGCTTAGCTAAATCAGAGCTTATTAACGAGATGTATGAACCGGTATCCATTAATACATCTGTCGGGATGCCACCTAGTACCGCCGTAATTACGTCACGATTATTAATGTCAGTTACGACTTCTCGACAAAAATTTACGTTACCCGAGTTTGATCGTCCTAAAGCAAAACAGTTCGGTTCACTATGACCGACTTTCTAACAGAAATTACAAGCTACGGATTTAAATTGAAACGAATTAGTCCTTGAGCATTGAGGAAAGTTTCGTAGCTTAGTTTTATTGATGTCACTTTTAGGCCTATTACTGCATGATGCACTTTTTAGGATACTGTTCTATATTTATACAATGTTTATTGAATATACTATTTTTATATAAATTATCATTTAAAGATTAATAATCGAATAGTGAGGGTAAGACTTACAAAAGTGTTACGTCATCAATAATATATCAAACCAGTGTTTAGTATACAATTATATTGAAATCAGCCTTGTTATATAACTGTTATATGTATAAATAACACTTAAAAATATATTTATTGTATTTAAAATATTATCTGATTTAATAGTGAAGGAATTATTATTAATGATTAAGAGTAAGAGTAAGGTACAAAAGCGGTTCGTCGCCAGTAACGTGTCAAATGTGTTTAGTATACCTTTAAATTGGAACCCGCTTTCAAATACCATTTACCAAAACATTACTATTATTATTTTTATATTATTTAGTTATTTATAAAATGTATATTGTCAATATATACTTTGTAACAATTAAAAAGTAAACATCTTGAATATCGAGCGGTGTGGGTAAGACCTATAAAACATAGCCCTTCACTGAGGCAAGTCAGTTCTTACGTCGAACACCAACAAGGGACAGACCTTCAAGCGAAAAGTTCTGGATATAGTGAAAACCATTTGGCGAAATACATAAAATACATACACGAGATAAGTGTTTTTTATTGTATGACTTGTCTTTATAAAAAACAGTAGTTTGTTAAATGTTAATATGTACAGTAAATAAATGTTATTATGTGTTTAATGAATTGTTTTATTTGAAATATGTATGTAAATCTAGCTTTTCTTATAAAATATTTTAACTATATTCCAACATCAGAAGTGGGATCACAAAATCTAGACGCCCAACCTAATTAATAACTTATTTACAGCTTATGGAATCGAATCCACTACTGGAAGAGGTCTATTGAAAGTCATCAGCGATGCAATTGCAACAAATCAGTGGCATGATGATATCGCTCTGCCGCTCTTCGATCCTGAGAACAACAGCAGGTGAAAGCTGGTGAAAAACCATTGAGAAACTTTGCTTAGTACTCAAATGGAATAGCATCCAGAAGGTTGTTAGAGCTGGAAAAAACTCTACGGGGTTCCGCAGTATCCTGGTTTGAAGCGTGGGAACCAGAGACGGAAAGGTCTTGGGAGGCCTTTCGTAAGGACTTAGTGGATTTGTATCCGGTAAAAAAAAAAATATCGGAAAGTCTATCTAAAGCTGTACTGTACACACACGATTCCGCCGAAACCTACTGTGAGTATGCAAGGGAGAAGGTCAGATTGCTTCGTTACACCAAGGTACCTTTTTCAGAAACTCAATTAATTGAACTTATTTCCGGTGAAATAGTAGAAGTCGACGTTAAAATTACTAATTTAGACAAATTTAAATAACACAGTTCGTACTGTGCCTGATCTGATAGTTTTACTTTCTACGTATGAAAAGGCTTCTAAAAAAATAAAAAAAGTAATTCCTGGAAGTTATAAAACCCTAACAATCTATTGCTAATAGTACAAAACGATTTAAATAGTACAAAACGATTTAAGTCGAGTAATGAAGTGGGTTTCAAGGCAGAAAAAAGGTATTACACTTGTGGTAAAACGGGACACCTTATGTCACAGTGCCCTAAAAATACTTTTCAGTCTAGTATCAAAGAATTGAATAAAAAAATTCATAATCAATTAGAGTAAATTGCACCTTCTGTAAAAAGGAGGGTCACATTTTTTGTAAAGTGCTTGTATCGAGTTGCTTGTTCTGTATGTAACAAGATGGGCCATTCATCTGACAAATATTTTTACCGACTTTAAAGACTCGAGGAAAATAAAAACATGGACGTTGAAAGCACTAATTGACTAGAAACATCGAGGATTGCATTATGAAGAGGGTTTGGTCCAGAACCGAGGATCGTACATAAATCTTTTATTCCAACTTTCACTCAAGTTCCTTGGAATATAGTTCTTGCATCAAACTATTTCAGTACACATCTGGTAAATGTAAACAATTTATAGTGGGTACTAAGGCTAACAGCAATCCTGTGCCGCTGGTTGGAGGCCGCCCATCTGAGACCTGCTGACTCTGGGCACCGCCTCGCCGGCGGCGACTCTGCCATGCTGCCATGACGGCAGGGCTGCAAACGCCCGCCCCAACAATCCGCTTACATTCACAAGTGGAATCGCAGCCAGCTCATGGGTCCTACGCCCCGAAGAGTTAACCTCGACCCCTCCTGCGGGGGGCCCGATATGGCCTCGTTGTTGTAGCAATCCTGCTTTATTATCGTCAGCACGTAGAGTCCACGATCTCACTTTATTGACAATTGAAGAATAAAATTTATTGACCAGTTTAACGCCATTATATTTTGGCCACGATCCGAATCCAAGACTGATAGAATCAATTACAGGTAGTCTAGGTGGAAAATTTCACAAACCCATTTCAAGCCCTCAATTATATCTACTGGTTTTGTCGATTGGTTGAACTATCCAAAAGCTACGACAGTGGGTCAATTAATTTAAATGAATTAATTATCTTTGACCTCAACAGGGACCTAGAGCGGACCTAGAGCGACATCGAAAATAGTTACGAGTTTGGATTAAGTCTCTACTCAAAGAAGCTGGTATTGAAGCTTCTAGCAGATCTGTAAGATCTTCAGTAGCTTCCCTTAACTGAATGGAATGCTTTTCAAAAGATACAATTTAAAAACTGGAAAATGGAGGCAAGATCCTTTAGAAGATACTTCAAAAGAGTTGTTTTAAATCAGTCACAGTAAAATACAAAAGCTTAGCTGTCAAGCTATTTTGATTGTATTCCATAAATCAAATTGTTATTAAAATAAATTATTGTATTCCAATAATTTAATTTTTATTGGACACATTATAGCAACGTCATAATATTTATGACCAGGTGATAACAAACACGTCACTCAAGATGCATTCCGGATGTCAACATGTAACAATAATTGAGAGTTTTAACTAACACTGAAACTTACCTATTATTTTTCCTTAAGACATCCGGAATCCAGGTAATTTCTACCTGGTTCATTTCGAGTATGTATAATGAATTAAGAATTATCAATTTGTTAAAATGTGCAAGTTTCCTCCCGCCAAATTCACATTAGAGAGCAGCACTTGCACCGGAAGGGAGTGAAAACTGGACTAAAAGGCTAAAAAGACAGGTGCTTGACTCAAGATGGATTCCGGATGTCTTAAGGAAAAATAAAAGGTAAGTTTTATTGTTACTTAAAACTCTCTATTATATTCAGGAATATATAACATGATATGCAAAATACAGTATAGTGGAGCCTCTCGATATGCCCTCCTTTAATACAAAATTTTCAGTAAATCGTTCTCTGTCCAAGGTGCAAAGCTTTGGAACTCATTCCCACCTTCTGTTTACAAAGAGAGACCAAGTGCACCTGCATTTAAACATTAACTTAAGTGACATCTTCTGTCACTTTTAACTTCTGATATGTAATGTTTACTTATTTATATACTAGTTGTATATTTTTAACGAACTAATAATTCTTTTAACAAAATATTTGTGTTATCACTTTATATCACTTTAAACATTGATTTAGTAATTTAACACTTTTTCACTTATACTGTTTTACAAAGTTTCGTTGCAGCTCTTGATCCAACTGATGACAACTGATGTAACGAGCTCTCGTCAGTTTGCAGCCATTATTATAGTCTCGATTGTCTATGGTGGGAGCAACCGGTGGCGGGGGATGGGGGCAGATTTAGTTCGTCAACACGGCCTCTTCTGACAAGGCAGCGTCCTCGCGGCTACCCTGCTCAGCTGTGGTTTGTTCTTCGTAGGAATCGGATTCACAGCTCTCAAAGAATGCTGCGCAAGCGTCGGGAGTCCACTCACCTTTCCAAGGTACTACGTACTCGGCAGCCGCTTGTGTTACCTTGCCATAAGAGTTTGAGAGTAAGGTAAGCTCATAGCGGTTGTTTGCTAGCGCTTTGGTGACGCGGTATGGACCCCTCATGCCACTGTCCTCACGTTTATTTTAGTAATAAGGGCACTAATAAAGTCACTAAAGGAAAAGAGTACTACTACGCTTCAAATATTTTGTAGAGATATTATGTATGTCGGATCGCCGAGCCCATTAGGGTCTTGTGAACTACTCATATTGCAATCCAATGACTAAAACTTCAATACACTTTGCAATAACTTTATTTCACTTGTCACTATTTGATTAACACCACGAAAGTAATTTACTATTATAGAATAGCAATTACGAATTTGAGCCACGTGGATTGGCGAGTGTGCGTCCAACACCGTGTCCAAGTGAACACTGCCCTTACAATGTGACTGCTCCCATTTATATACCTTGGTGACTGCTACGACGTTGGCGCCACTCGCAACCCCACTCGACAACCTAACTGACGTTACCGTCGGCGCTTTGCAAAATAAATTGAGTTTCTTTTTAAAATTACATTTATAATATTTATCAACTAAAAATAAACAGAAACATAAAAAAAGGAATACACTTAAATATAGACTTAAAATAAATATAATCAGAGGAACAAATAATTTTCTTAAAATAAGGTGGTTCGAACGACATATTGTAAATGTGTCGATAAAAATTAATTGAGCGTCTTCTTTCTTTTTAAATTCAGGTTCATGATTTTTATCAGCTAAATATCACATAAATAAACGAACACATTTAAATATAAACAAAAGAAATATAATCAAATAATTTTCTTAAAATGAGGTAGTTATATGATATTTTCTTGATACGCCGTCATGTATAATATTAATATATAAGTATATATGTATGTAAATGTGTACGTATTTATAATTTATATTTATAATCAGGCTTTTTTAGACAAAGCTGAAAAAATTCTCTCGGTGCTTTGGAATTCTGAGACTCTGAGATGACTCTAAATTAATTTTAAGAATTTATGATCTCCTATCCTTTTTTTCTACAAAACTTGAAATCTTTCAAGGTATAAGATAAAGGAGTGCCTCTGTGGGGTCGATCGTCTAAATAACCTACCCTAATCTACAACCATGTAATAAAGTTATGAAATACATATTATATATATGCTTCTTATGTTAGCTAATTAAAAGTTTCTTTTGTTTTTTATGTTTTGAAAGAAAAATCATTTTGCTAAAAAAAAAATGCAACACTTAAAATTACCCAAAAATATTAAACAACGTGCAAACATAAGCATGAGATTAAAGCGGAGAAAGATCACCTTGATAGTTTTATATACCCTGACCTTATAACCTTGTATTACAGGTGAACATTAATTCAGGAATCATGTTTTGTATGCAATTCTGAACGACGATCGTCCACTGCTCTACGAACTTGAAAATAATGCAAATTATTTTATGAAAGCAAAATTCACTTCCATAATGCAAGATTTCAGGAACACGCAAAAGAAACTTATATATCACAAGAACAAAATTATATTCATAAGAATAACGGGAAAAAATTAATAAATAAATAAGCTCTTATTAATGTAAATTAGGCCATGACACACGAACACACACAAACAAATAAATATCAATATATATTGATAAGAAATATTTAAAACACACGTCCGTCCCAATATGTTCATATAGCACAAATTTCACTCTCAATTCATAGTGAAACATCACCTTCATAGATTTATGTTTCCCTGGTACGATGTTATGAGTTGCGGTACGAGACCAGTAAAAAAAAATTACTTTCGAAGCGGGCATTTCTTTTTCTATAAATGATAAGGCACTAAGTTCGTACAGCCACTTTCGTCTCTCTACTTCGAAATATACACTTAATCAATTTTGACTAAAATTTACTGAAAAAAAAACATATATAACGGCGTAGTTCTTATTATTCAAAAAACTAATAATTGTCGGTAGTTGAAATAATCAGGTGTTAGCCGCATAACCACCTGCGTAGCCACCTGTGTAAGTGTAGTCACAACAATGTTGGTCTACAATTAAGAATAAAGTCATTGATGACGTCAGTTATGCTGGCGTCACTCTTTTTAAAAACCACGGCCTGGACCGTACTTCGACATATATGTATTTTCTGATTAGAAAATATGTATATGATTTCATTTTCATCTCGTCTGTCAATTGATCATGGTTGCTTGCTACAAAGGAATCACCAGAACTTCGAAAATTGGTCACGTTTGTTTCATAGTGCGGGAACCAGGACTTCATATGTCTGAAGGAATTGTACAATATGTTTCACGATTGCTGTGAAAAGTAAAACTTTATTGACCTGACTACAGTTACGTATAAATACATAATATGGGACTCACGTTTTTGATAACGTTGCATACTAGGAGAACAGACTTAAGTATTCTGATTTGTATACAATACTGATACGACTACCCACTGCTCTTAGTTTTCAAGATATGTATGTAAGGCAGACTTTTAAGATTGACAAAATACATTGTTACAAAATGTATGTCTAAGAAAATCTCAGAAGAAAAAAAACTGTTTTTTACATTAGTTTTCAGTAAGCCTGATACAATTGCCCTTTATGCTCTCTGATTTTAGATATCTTAGTTTGATTTAATTTTGAAAACGGGAATTCCTTTCTTCATGATAGCCGACACTAAAATATAGTTTCGCCTTAGTTCGTGCATGCATGTTTGTCACAACGTCTGCACTATTAACCCTTTGAAATGCATATTTGTATGTTTATCGTAGAACCAATTCTCTGGGTTTTCGTAGCATCCCCGTAGCAAATTGTGTAATAGTATTCTGTAGCTTTATGAACACCTGGTACTTCATAATACGCAATAAACGTGACTTGAAACTACGGTTCACAATTTGTTTTTAAATTTAAACTTATTTTTTAAAGGAACGTGCATTATCCAGTAAAAAGTAAATAAAAGTAAAGATAGACAGGTAGTTTTATAAAGTAAAGGCAGAGATAAAAAACCATCTCTTACTTACTCATTAAATATTTCATACTTCATGTATGATTAAAAAATAAAAAATAAAAAATTAAATAATTAAAAACAAAATAAAAAAATAAAAAATTAAATCCATACTATATACTATATACTATGTATGTACTATATACGTCATGTATAGTATTAATATATAAGTATATATGTATGTAAATGTGTACGTATTTATAATTTATATTTATAATCAGGCTTTTTTAGACAAAGCTGAAAAAATTCTCTCGGTGCTTTGGAATTCTGAGACTCTGAGATGACTCTAAATTAATTTTAAGAATTTATGATCTCTTATCCTTTTTTTCTACAAAACTTGAAATCTTTCAAGGTATAAGATAAAGGAGTGCCTCTGTGGGGTCACCTCACCATCACCTTGATAGTTTTATATACCCTGACCTTATAACCTTGTATTACAGATGAACATTAATTCAGGAATCATGTTTTGTAAGCAATACTGAACGACGATCGTCCACTGCTCTACGAACTTGAAAATAATTCAAATTATTTTATGAAAGCAAAATTCACTTCCATAATGCAAGATTTTAGGAACACGCAAAAGAAACTTATATAAATAAAACTAGTATTATTCGGATTTACTACGCGGATTTTTATTATTTAAAAACTACATAATCCCGACGTTTCGGTTACTTTGCAGCAACCGTGATCACGGGCAGACGAGGTGTGAATGTCTGTCAGTTGGTCCTTGTTATTTATCATCTACCGCCATCGATTTCTTAATTTTCTGGCGTACCGCTCTGGATGCCGGCAGAATGCGCTCACGGTGTCTTGAGGTCTTGCGGTGTGGTTACGGACATGGGATTTTATATTTTTAAGAACGGGGTCCCAGGTGTTTGATAGGTTCCAGCCATCTTCTCTATTGAAATTAGGATGTTTTTTAATTTCAATAGCCTCGCGAATTAATCTCGGTATATATTTGTCTTCCCGAGCGAGGATTTGAGGTTTATCAAAACGAATGTAGTGGCCTGGTTTGTCCATTGTGTGTTCACACACTGCTGACTTCGACGCGCGCCTGTTTTTGATGTCTGAGATGTGTTCTTTAACCCTAGTACCGATGCTCCTCTTCGTCTGTCCAATGTATGACAAGCCACAGTCACAATCGAGTTTGTATACACCCGCTTGTTGTAAAGGAATGTTACTCTTGATTGGTCTCAAGAATTGGCTCACTTTCTTATGTGGTTTGTAAATAGTTTTAATGGAAACCTTCTTCAAGATGTTGCCTATTCTGTCAGTAACTCCCTTCACGTATGGTAGTATCGCAGGTTGTCGTTCAACTGTGGGTGGCTTCAGGTGGTTCTTGCGATGCTGGCGAGGCACGGGCAGGTTGTTGCTGGTGAGAGCATGTTTTACATGCTGCAGCTCGGCCTCTTGGTGGTCAGCATCACAAAGATGTTGGGCTCTCTGTAACAAAGTTTTGCCAACGGTAGCTAACTGGATAGGGTGGTGGTGTGAGTAACCATTGAGGTACCTGTCCGTATGTGTGGGTTTCCTATAAACAGTATGTCCCAAAGTATTGTCAGGATTCCTAACGACAAGTATATCAAGGAAAGCTAAAGAATTATTAGCCTCCAATTCTATAGTAAACTGAATCTTACTATTGATAGAATTAAGATGGTTCAGAAAAGCAGATGTTTTATTTTTATTTAATATTGTGAAGGTGTCATCTACATACCGTTTATATATTAAAGGTGTTATAGGAGGAGAGCAAAGGGCTCGCGCTTCGAAGTCCTCCATGAATATGTCAGCGACAACGGGGGAAACCGGCGAACCCATTGCAACTCCATCTACTTGTATGTAGAATTCATCCTTCCACATGAGGTAGCCAGATGTTAGGCAATGCTTTAATAGCTTTGCATATTCTATAGGCATATTGTTATCCTTTAACTTACCTCTTACAATCTCAATGCAGTCAAGAACAGGTATACTAGTGAATAATGACTGTACATCGAAACTGACCATACTGTCATTGTCGCTCAATTTTAGGTGTTTTAATTCTTTGACAAACTGGTAGGAATCCTTAACAAATGACTTTGTGTGGCCCCGGAGAGGTGATAATATCTTTGAAAGAAATTTAGCCAGTTTATAAGTGGGTGAGTCAATCTGGCTTACTATTGGGCGTAATGGAACATCCTGTTTATGGATTTTAGGTAACCCATACAATTTTGGAGGTTTTGCACACGATGGTACGAGTGATTTGATATCTAGGTTGAGTTTTGGACTGTATTTATTTATTAAAAATTTTGTTTCTGTTAAAACTTTAGTTGTCGGGTCTTTGTTAACTTTTTTATAAATAGAGTTATCCGAAAGAATTTCGATTATTTTATTATCATAATCACTCGTATCCATTATAACGGTCGCGTTCCCTTTATCTGCACGGAGGACAGTCAGGTCTTCATTGTTGCGAAGTTGTTTGAGTGCAACCGATTCTTGACGAGAGATATTTTGTCGAGGCAATTTGCTCCGGCGCAGAACATACGAAACATCCTGCCGGATTGCTTCAGACTCTTCTTTCGTGACTTGATTTTTATGAAGACATTCCTCAACGTTACAGATAATGTCTTCGAACGGTAATTTTGATGGCACTGGTGCAAAATTCAATCCTTTTTTAAGAATCTCAATGGTTTCTTTATCTAAAGTTTGTTTTGACAGATTGACAACAGTTACCGATGTTTGTGTTGCCCGACTTAAATTAATGTTATAATTATTGCCATAATTATTACTACTTTTAATTTTTTCCGTTAATTTTTTAAATTTATTAATTTTATTATTTTTCGATTTATTATACGTGAATTGTTCACGTTTATTAATAATATCAAAACATTTTTGCCAATCTGTCTTTGACAAACATTTTTGTATTTCGTGACTCAGAACATCAATTTGAAAATCTAACTGCCGTGCATCCGACCGATGTTGTCTAATAAGATGACAAAGTAACCGTTTACTTGCCTGATGGAGTATCCTGCCGCTATGTTTGATGTCTTTTTTTGGTGATATTTTGACACATGTTGGTATGATGTCGTGATCCCGGCATCTCTTGAGGAAATTCAAGGATGGTAACAATTTAGCTTTCTTTGTCTTGAGGTACTCCAACCGGCGTATTCTGGTTGCGATTTCCAGTCCGTACTGGTTCACATAATGAGATTTAAGATTTTCGCGAGTATTCATTTAAATAAAACTAGTATTATTCGGATTTACTACGCGGATTTTTATTATTTAAAAACTACATAATCCCGACGTTTCGGTTACTTTGCAGCAACCGTGATCACGGGCAGACGAGGTGTGAATGTCTGTCAGTTGGTCCTTGTTATTTATCATCTACCGCCATCGATTTCTTAATTTTCTTGATATACTTGTCGTTAGGAATCCTGACAATACTTTGGGACATACTGTTTATAGGAAACCCACACATACGGACAGGTACCTCAATGGTTACTCACACCACCACCCTATCCAGTTAGCTACCGTTGGCAAAACTTTGTTACAGAGAGCCCAACATCTTTGTGATGCTGACCACCAAGAGGCCGAGCTGCAGCATGTAAAACATGCTCTCACCAGCAACAACCTGCCCGTGCCTCGCCAGCATCGCAAGAACCACCTGAAGCCACCCACAGTTGAACGACAACCTGCGATACTACCATACGTGAAGGGAGTTACTGACAGAATAGGCAACATCTTGAAGAAGGTTTCCATTAAAACTATTTACAAACCACATAAGAAAGTGAGCCAATTCTTGAGACCAATCAAGAGTAACATTCCTTTACAACAAGCGGGTGTATACAAACTCGATTGTGACTGTGGCTTGTCATACATTGGACAGACGAAGAGGAGCATCGGTACTAGGGTTAAAGAACACATCTCAGACATCAAAAACAGGCGCGCGTCGAAGTCAGCAGTGTGTGAACACACAATGGACAAACCAGGCCACTACATTCGTTTTGATAAACCTCAAATCCTCGCTCGGGAAGACAAATATATACCGAGATTAATTCGCGAGGCTATTGAAATTAAAAAACATCCTAATTTCAATAGAGAAGATGGCTGGAACCTATCAAACACCTGGGACCCCGTTCTTAAAAATATAAAATCCCATGTCCGTAACCACACCGCAGGACCTCAAGACACCGTGAGCGCATTCTGCCGGCATCCAGAGCGGTACGCCAGAAAATTAAGAAATCGATGGCGGTAGATGATAAATAACAAGGACCAACTGACAGACATCCACACCTCGTCTGCCCGTGATCACGGTTGCTGCAAAGTAACCGAAACGTCGGGATTATGTAGTTCTTAAATAATAAAAATCCGCGTAGTAAATCCGAAAAATACTAGTTTTATTTAAATGAATACTCGCGAAAATCTTAGATCTCATTATGTGAACCAGTACGGACTGGAAATCGCAACCAGAATACGCCGGTTGGAGTACCTCAAGACAAAGAAAGCTAAATTGTTACCATCCTTGAATTTCCTCAAGAGATGCCGGGATCACGACATCATACCAACATGTGTCAAAATATCACCAAAAAAAGACATCAAACATAGCGGCAGGATACTCCATCAGGCAAGTAAACGGTTACTTTGTCATCTTATTAGACAACATCGGTCGGATGCACGGCAGTTAGATTTTCAAATTGATGTTCTGAGTCACGAAATACAAAAATGTTTGTCAAAGACAGATTGGCAAAAATGTTTTGATATTATTAATAAACGTGAACAATTCACGTATAATAAATCGAAAAATAATAAAATTAATAAATTTAAAAAATTAACGGAAAAAATTAAAAGTAGTAATAATTATGGCAATAATTATAACATTAATTTAAGTCGGGCAACACAAACATCGGTAACTGTTGTCAATCTGTCAAAACAAACTTTAGATAAAGAAACCATTGAGATTCTTAAAAAAGGATTGAACTTTGCACCAGTGCCATCAAAATTACCGTTCGAAGACATTATCTGTAACGTTGAGGAATGTCTTCATAAAAATCAGGTCACGAAAGAAGAGTCTGAAGCAATCCGGCAGGATGTTTCGTATGTTCTGCGCCGGAGCAAATTGCCTCGACAAAATATCTCTCGTCAAGAATCGGTTGCACTCAAACAACTTCGCAACAATGAAGACCTGACTGTCCTCCGTGCAGATAAAGGGAACGCGACCGTTATAATGGATACGAGTGATTATGATAATAAAATAATCGAAATTCTTTCGGATAACTCTATTTATAAAAAAGTTAACAAAGACCCGACAACTAAAGTTTTAACAGAAACAAAATTTTTAATAAATAAATACAGTCCAAAACTCAATCTAGATATCAAATCACTCGTACCATCGTGTGCAAAACCTCCAAAATTGTATGGGTTACCTAAAATCCATAAACAGGATGTTCCATTACGCCCAATAGTAAGCCAGATTGACTCACCCACTTATAAACTGGCTAAATTTCTTTCAAAGATATTATCACCTCTCCGGGGCCACACAAAGTCATTTGTTAAGGATTCCTACCAGTTTGTCAAAGAATTAAAACACCTAAAATTGAGCGACAATGACAGTATGGTCAGTTTCGATGTACAGTCATTATTCACTAGTATACCTGTTCTTGACTGCATTGAGATTGTAAGAGGTAAGTTAAAGGATAACAATATGCCTATAGAATATGCAAAGCTATTAAAGCATTGCCTAACATCTGGCTACCTCATGTGGAAGGATGAATTCTACATACAAGTAGATGGAGTTGCAATGGGTTCGCCGGTTTCCCCCGTTGTCGCTGACATATTCATGGAGGACTTCGAAGCGCGAGCCCTTTGCTCTCCTCCTATAACACCTTTAATATATAAACGGTATGTAGATGACACCTTCACAATATTAAATAAAAATAAAACATCTGCTTTTCTGAACCATCTTAATTCTATCAATAGTAAGATTCAGTTTACTATAGAATTGGAGGCTAATAATTCTTTAGCTTTCCTTGATATACTTGTCGTTAGGAATCCTGACAATACTTTGGGACATACTGTTTATAGGAAACCCACACATACGGACAGGTACCTCAATGGTTACTCACACCACCACCCTATCCAGTTAGCTACCGTTGGCAAATCTTTGTTACAGAGAGCCCAACATCTTTGTGATGCTGACCACCAAGAGGCCGAGCTGCAGCATGTAAAACATGCTCTCACCAGCAACAACCTGCCCGTGCCTCGCCAGCATCGCAAGAACCACCTGAAGCCACCCACAGTTGAACGACAACCTGCGGTACTACCATACGTGAAGGGAGTTACTGACAGAATAGGCAACATCTTGAAGAAGGTTTCCATTAAAACTATTTACAAACCACATAAGAAAGTGAGCCAATTCTTGAGACCAATCAAGAGTAACATTCCTTTACAACAAGCGGGTGTATACAAACTCGATTGTGACTGTGGCTTGTCATACATTGGACAGACGAAGAGGAGCATCGGTACTAGGGTTAAAGAACACATCTCAGACATCAAAAACAGGCGCGCGTCGAAGTCAGCAGTGTGTGAACACACAATGGACAAACCAGGCCACTACATTCGTTTTGATAAACCTCAAATCCTCGCTCGGGAAGACAAATATATACCGAGATTAATTCGCGAGGCTATTGAAATTAAAAAACATCCTAATTTCAATAGAGAAGATGGCTGGAACCTATCAAACACCTGGGACCCCGTTCTTAAAATATAAAATCCCATGTCCGTAACCACACCGCAAGACCTCAAGACACCGTGAGCGCATTCTGCCGGCATCCAGAGCGGTACGCCAGAAAATTAAGAAATCGATGGCGGTAGATGATAAATAACAAGGACCAACTGACAGACATTCACACCTCGTCTGCCCGTGATCACGGTTGCTGCAAAGTAACCGAAACGTCGGGATTATGTAGTTTTTAAATAATAAAAATCCGCGTAGTAAATCCGAATAATACTAGTTTTATTTATATAAGTTTCTTTTGCGTGTTCCTAAAATCTTGCATTATGGAAGTGAATTTTGCTTTCATAAAATAATTTGAATTATTTTCAAGTTCGTAGAGCAGTGGACGATCGTCGTTCAGTATTGCTTACAAAACATGATTCCTGAATTAATGTTCATCTGTAATACAAGGTTATAAGGTCAGGGTATATAAAACTATCAAGGTGATGGTGAGGTGACCCCACAGAGGCACTCCTTTATCTTATACCTTGAAAGATTTCAAGTTTTGTAGAAAAAAAGGATAAGAGATCATAAATTCTTAAAATTAATTTAGAGTCATCTCAGAGTCTCAGAATTCCAAAGCACCGAGAGAATTTTTTCAGCTTTGTCTAAAAAAGCCTGATTATAAATATAAATTATAAATACGTACACATTTACATACATATATACTTATATATTAATACTATACATGACGGCGTATCAAGAAAATATCATATAACTACCTCATTTTAAGAAATTATTTGATTATTCTTTGTTTATATTTAAATGTGTTCGTTTATTTATGTGATATTTAGCTGATAAAAATCATGAACAGGAATTTCAAAAGAAGAGACGCTCAATTAATTTTATCGACACATTACAATATGTCGTTCGAACCACCTTATTTTAAGAAAATTATTTGTTCCTCTGATTATATTTATTTTAAGTCTATATTTAAGTGTATTCCTTTTTTATGTTTCTGTTTATTTTAGTTGATAAATATTATAAATGTAATTTTAAAAAGAAACTCAATTTTTTTGCAAACAGCCGACGGTAATGTCAGTTAGGTTGTCGAGTGGGGTTGCGAGTGGCGCCAACGTCGTAGGAGTCACCAAGGTATATAAAGGGAGCAGTCACATTGTAAGGGCAGTGTCACTTGGACACGGTGTTGGACGCACACTCGCCAATCCACGTGGCTCAAATTCGTAATTGCTATTCTATAATAGTAAATTACTTTCGTGGTGTTAATCAAATAGTGACAAGTGAAATAAAGTTATTACAAAGTGTATTGAAGTTTTAGTCATTGGATTGCAATATGAGTGGTTCACAATACCCTAATGGGCTGGCGATCCGACATCAGAATTGGGATTCACCCGGATACGCACACGCGAAGTCGGAGTCCAATTCTCCAAACCGAACATGACAAGTGGAGAAAACTTTATCAACTACAACAGCGTAACATTTTTGAATTGGTAAATTACATGAAGGCGCCCAAGATGATGCAACAAGAATCGCCCTTCCTGAATTCAACCCGGATAGAACGGATGCGGATGCAGAAGCGTGGTGCAACACCGTTGATCTTTGTCTTATCGAAGAAACCATAATGGGAAGTAAATTGATAATTTTACTAAGCAAAGCCTTGAAAGGTGCAGCATCAACATAGCTTGCGCAAAATTCCTATGAACATGCAACGTGGCCCGAACTGAAGAATCTGTTCCTCGCTCGATTTGGCAGTGCTGAACACCCAGCAGCTGCTGTTTTTAAAATACTGAACAGCAGCCCAAATGATGGGGAGAATATTTCATCGTACGCATCCGGATTTTAAGTATTCTTATGAATCGTTGGAAAAATCTGACTACAGAACAAATTGCGACTACTGTTGCACTAGCACATGTTTCCCGAATTGATGCACAAATCCAAAGGCTTACATTTACCACCGAAATAAGTTCACGAACAAAATTGCAACAGGAATTGATGCCCTTTGTCTACAAGAAAAGACCCTTGCCAGTGTCTGAAAGAAATTATTCATCGACTGAAGCCAAAAAGCCAAAATTTTACCGTTCTTGCTACAACTGTGGGGAAACAGGAAATCTAGCGAATGAAATCATCAATCAATGCTGGAGTCATACGTGAAAGCTGTTCTCCTTTTTTTAGTCCTGTGTTACTAGTCAAGAAAAAGGATGGTACAGATAGACTCTGCGTTGATTATCGTGAACTTAATAGTAATACAGTTCATGATAGACACCCATTGCCCCTAATTGGAGATCAAATATAACGTTTGGTGGGTGCTAATTACTTTACTTCTCTCGACATGGCTAGTGGGTATCATCAAATTCCTATTCATCCCGAGTCTATTGAGCGTACTGCATTTGTAACACCAGATGGGCAGTATGAATATGTCACTATGCCTTTGGCCTTCGAAATGCACCATCTGTTTACCAACGCGCTATTAATAAAGCCCTTGGTGCACTTTCTGAATCTTTTGCAGTTTGCTACATTGATGACATCATTATCCATCTGTCACAATTAAACAAGGTATTGAGAGACTTAGATTAGTCATAGATACTCTGACCAAAGCAGGATTTTCATTTAATCTAAAAAAATGTGCCTTCTTGAAAACTGAAGTTGATTACCTTGGATATCATGTTTCTTCTGGTCAAATAAGACCAAATCCTCGTAAGATTCTTGCTCTTACTCAACTACCTCCACCAAAAACTGCTACTCATCTTCGTCAATTTATAGGGTTAGCTTCTTATTTCCGGCAATTTATCCCAGGATTTTCTCAAATAACAGCCCCACTTTACAGGCTTACGTCTAAAAAAGGAATTATTGATTAGAGTCCTCAACTAGAGGAAATCCGTCAGAGAATCATTACATTTTAACCGAAAGACCTATATTGACTATTTTGACCCTAATTTTCCGATTGAATTACATACAGACGCTAGTGCTGAAGGTTATGGGGCTATACTTATACAAAAAATTTCTAACAAACCTCATGTCATTGAATATAACAGCAAAGAACTTAATGAGATCTAAGATTTTCGCGAGTATTCATTTAAATGAAACTAGTATTATTCGGATTTACTACGCGGATTTTATTATTAAAAAATACATAATCCCGACGTTTCGGTTACTTTGCAGCAAACCGTGATCACGGGCAGACGAGGTGTGAATGTCTGTCAGTTGGTCCTTGTTATTTATCATCTACCGCCATCGATTTCTTAATTTCTGGCGTACCGCTCTGGATGCCGGCGGCAGAATGCGCTCACGGTGTCTTGAGGTCCTGTGGTGTGGTTTCGGACATGGGATTTTATATTTTTAAGAACGGGGTCCCAGGTGTTTGATAGATTCCAGCCATCTTCTCTATTGAAATTAGGATGTTTTTTAATTTCAATAGCGTCGCGAATTAATCTCGGTATATACTTGTCTTCTCGAGCGAGGATTTGAGGTTTATCAAAACGAATGTAGTGGCCTGGTTTGTCCATTGTGTGTTCACACACTGCTGACTTCGACGCGCGCCTGTTTTTGATGTGAGATGTGTTCCTTAACCCTTGTACCGATGCTCCTCTTCGTCTGTCCAATGTATGACAAGCCACAGTCACAGTCGAGTTTGTATACACCCGGTTGTTGTAAAGGAATGTTACTCTTGATTGGTCTCAAGAATTGGCTCACTTTCTTATGTGGTTTGTAAATAGTTTTAATGGAAACCTTCTTCAAGATGTTGCCTATTCTGTCAGTAACTCCCTTCACATATGGTAGTATCGCAGGTTGTCGTTCAACTGTGGGTGGCTTCAGGTGGTTCTTGCGATGCTGGCGAGGCACGGGCAGGTTGTTGATGGTGAGAGCATGTTTTACATGCTGCAGCTCGGCCTCTAGGTGGTCAGCATCACAAAGGTGTTGGGCTCTCTGTAACAAAGATTGCCAACGGTAGCTAACTGTATAGGGTGGTGGTGCGAGTTACCGTTGAGGTACCTGTCCGTGTGTGTGGTGACAGACGAAGAGGAGCATCGGTACAAGGGTTAAGGAACACATCTCAGACATCAAAAACAGGCGCGTCGAAGTCAGCAGTGTGTGAACACACAATGGACAAACCGGCCACTACTTTTTGATAAACCTCAAATCCTCGCTCGAGAAGACAAGTATATACCGAGATTAATTCGCGAGGCTATTGAAATTAAAAAACATCCTAATTTCAATAGAGAAGATGGCTGGAATCTATCAAACACCTGGGACCCCGTTCTTAAAAATATAAAATCCCATGTCCGAAACCACACCGCAGGACCTCAAGACACCGTGAGCGCATTCTGCGGCATCCAGAGCGGTACGCCAGAAAATTAAGAAATCGATTGCGGTAGATGATAAATAACAAGGACCAACTGACAGACATTCACACCTCGTCTGCCCGTGATCACGGTTGCTGCAAAGTAACCGAAACGTCGGGATTATGTAGTTTTTAAATAATAAAATCCGCGTAGTAAATCCGAATAATACTAGTTTCATTTAAGCAAAAGAACTTCTCCATGTGAATCAAAATATCATTCTTACGAATTAGAAACGTTAGCAGTTGTTAAGGCCATTAAACATTTCAAACATTACTTACAGAATCGAAAATTTTTAGTAGTTACAGATTGTAATGCGATTAAAGCTTCTAAGACAAAAATGGACCTTACACCACGTGTGCACCGTTGGTGGTGTTTTCTTCAAATCTTTGATTTCGATATAGAATATCGACCGGGTAAAAAATGGAGCATGTAGATTTTTTATCACGTAATGTTATTCCCAATAAAATTACAACAAAAATTAATCAGAAACAAATAAATTTTACTGAAATTTCGGAAAACTGGTTACATGCGGAACAAAAAAAAGATTCGGAAATACTTGATTTATTTCAAACTTAACAATAATTCCCTAGATAAGGATATAGCAAAAACGTACGAGATGAGGCACGGGTTTTGCATAGAAAGTTGAAAGAAACAATCGCAGTTTCTGGCTACCAATGATACCTCGTGCTTTTCAGTGGGGCAGTAATAAATAACATACATGAAAGTCTGATGCATTTAGGTTGGGAAAAGACTTTAGAAAAGGTATTCTGTCATTACTGGTTTCCTCATATGAATAAATATGTCAGGAAATTTGTGGATAATTGTAGACTTGCAGATTATCTAAATGTCATTCTGGCAAAATCCAAGCTGAATTGCATACCATCCCAAAGGTTGCATGTCCGTGGCATACTATACACATAGACGCAACTGGAAAATTGACGGGTAAAAAATGACTTGAAAGAGTATGTTTTGTCTTAATAGACGCTTTCACAAAATATACTATCCTTTATCATGCCAAAAATATTGATTCTTCTAATGCTATACAGGCATTAAAATACAGCGTTTCCTTGTTTGGAGCTCCCAGTCGTATTATTGCCGATCAGGGTAGGTGCTTTGCAAGCAAAGACTTCAAACAATTTTGTGATTCGCACTGTATTAAACTTCATTTAATAGCCACAGGTACGAGTCGTTCCAATGGGCAAGTAGAAAGAGTAATGAGTACTCTTAAGAATATGCTTACTTCAATTGAAACTCAAAACCATAGGTCCTGGCAAGATGCCCTTCCCGAAGTCCAAATAGCTTTAAATTGTTCTTTCTGTCGTGTGACCAAGTCTAGTCATTAGAACTGTTGATAGGAAAACGGGCGCGTCCATTAAATTTAATGATTCAAACAGGTGATAGAAATGAATGTGAAGATTTACCTGTTAAGAGAGCAGGCGGCCCAATCAATACTGACTCACGCTAATACTATGATAAAGTGAAGTTTGATAAGACAAAAGCTAAAATTAAACGTTTTTAAAGTAGGTGATTACGTCCTTTTAGAAAACCATGAAAAATGAACGTAATAAAACAAATTAGATCCCAAATTTAAAGGTCCTTACCTGATAGCTCAATTTATGTGTGGTGCTGACAGGTATCTCTTGAAAGCTTTAGATTCTAAGCGAACATATAAATATGCCCATGATCGCTTACGAGCCTTGCCCGAGTGTTATGTTCCACTCGAATTAGATCCTAATCTTATTGGATGCGCCGCTGACGGCACAAGTAAGTAATTGACTTTGATGTTTTGTGGTAAAATTCTATACCAGGTCCTTACTTTCTTTAATTATTAGAAACAAAGATCTGTGTGATTAATATCTTGACAAGATGTGTGGTTTATATCTTGTCAAAGATCTGTGTGATTAATATCTTGACAAAGATCTGTGTGGTTTATATCTTGTCAAAGATCTGTGTGATTAATATCTTGACAAAGATCTGTGTGGTTTATATCTTGTCAAAGATCTGTGTGATTAATATCTTGTCAAAGATCTGTGTGATTAATATCTTGACAAAGATCTGTGGGTTTATATATCTGTCAAAAGATCTGTGTGAAGTATATGTTAAAATCTTTCTTCTGTTTCTATAATGTTCATTTAAAAGATACGTATACCATATTGGCATCAACGAATAATTATTTTGGTTTCATATCATTTGAACAAATAATAATAGAAAAATGAGATGTAATGTTGACAGTCTTTAAAGGTTATGAGGGTTTCTGTCAGAATAGCGGAGCGTAAGCGTAACCAAATATCAATTTTCATTTCTTTGATTTGATTTTATTCTGTTGGGACACACGAGGACGTGTGATATTGCAGGAGGCATGGCTGTGACGGCGGTATAAAAATCAAAATATCATATAACTACCTCATTTTAAGAAAATTATTTGATTATATTTCTTTTGTTTATATTTAAATGTGTTCGTTTATTTATGTGATATTTAGCTGATAAAATCAGAACCTGAATTTAAGAAAGAACGCTCTAATAAAGAAAGAAGACGACGCTCATTAATAATTTTATCGACACATTTACAATATGTCGTTCAACCACCTTATTTTAAGAAAATTATTTGTTCCTCTGATTCTATTTATTTTAAGTCTATATTTAAGTGTATTCCTTTTTTTTATGTTTCTGTTTATTTTAGTTGACAATATTATAATGTAATTTTAAAAAGAAACTCAATTTATTTTGCAAAGAGCCGACGCTAACGTCAGTTAGGTTGTCGAGTGGGGTTGCGAGTGGCGCCAACGTCGTAGCAGTCACCAAGCCCAACAATATAAATGGGAGCAGTCACTTGTAGGGCAGTGTTCACTTGGACCGGTGTTGGACGCACACTCGCCAATCCACGTGGCTCAAATTCGTAATTGCTATTCTATAACAGTAATTACTTTCGTGGTGTTAATCAAATAGTGACAAGTGAAATAAAGTTATTACAAATGTATTGAAGTTTTAGTCATTGGATTGCAATATGAGTGGTTCACAAGACCCTAATGGGCTCGGCGATCGACATACATATATCTCTACAAAATATTTGAAGCGTAGTAGTACTCTTTCCTTTAGTGACTTTACTAGTGCCCTTATTACTAAAATAAACGTGAGTACCTAATAATATCTTGCATTCACATTCATAGACGATTCACGACGAGCAATTTTTTTTTATTTCTCAAGGTATTTTTTTTTTATTTGTAAACCTTGATCAGAAGGAATTTTATACAAAAATAACCAATCGGACCATACTTTCTACAAAAAGAATTAATCCAGAAAAATTTCAATGTAATTTTCAAACTGTCTGTTTAATGCAGAGATGATTCTCAATAAAAATAATTAATCAATCTAGAAAAGAAAAGTCGATTGATCTCCTTCACAAAGCTGATTTTGATTTATTGATTGATTTTCAACACCGCCACAACTCACGAACTAACTCACTAACATCTTACCAGGAGAACATAAAACCAAGCCGATGATGTTTCACGGGAAGATAAAAGTGAAACTTTTCATTCATATGTATTTATTACACATTAAACTTATGTTTGTGGGTCGGTCATTATTATGTTTCTGTGAGCTTGTGCTGACTGGCTTTATCGATTTTTCATCCTATTGCTTTTAAAATGTAGTGATTCACGCGATACGCTAGTCACAATCAGCTGACTCTCACTGCTATGGATGTCTGCCTCCATCTGCCCCTAGAAGATTGAGGTCATAATTAAAAGAAAAAAAAACAAATATTTACAATTATCTCTACTTGTACTATGTATCAGTCTAACATCGTATTTGTCATAATAAAACTTAATAAATACTCCATTGCATAGTAATTTCATAAAAAAAATAAATTCAAACAAGAAAATTCAAATTTTCGAGAAAAAGAAAAAAAAAATTCAAAGAAAGTTTTCTGAACCATTGCCTCTCAATTTATGTTCTCCTGGTTGACAGTGTTGAACAACGTGACTGTTACGTTCTGTTACCTAACTGAAACATCTTACCAGGAGAACATAAAACTGTGTAGTTAGTTCTATAGTGTGCTTTTGCTACGAAATACTCGTGTCTTGATTTCCTGTTTCCCATCCGCTAGATGAGATAAACGTGACTGACTGTGGCTTGTTTGTGTTGTTTGTTTGTTTGTTTGCTTGCTTGTTTCGTTTGCACAACAAACTACGTGAAGTTTGTTACGTACGCGCTACATATTATAAAATAAATGAACATCGCCGGGGCAACATCGTTGTATGGATAAGATATCATATAACAAGTAACGCCGCTGACTCCGCGGAACGAACACCAAGCCGTGTGAACCAGAAGATTCCTGATACCAAACAAGCTATGGAATGGGATTGCTATCCTAACATCGGGGCAATCATGTAGTCTTAGGTATAGGTTATAAGTTTTAATATGTAATTTTTATTATAATAACATGTCGCGCAACGACATTTAAAGAAACATTATAAAGGGTAGTGTTTCATATGTATAGTTGTTTTCATATGTATTTCACTTTAGAGGGTAGATGTGACATAAACAATGTCAAGGTGTTAGTAATAACTTTTACAAAATTATTTGTTTTATAGATCGTCGTAGGATTTGTATAAGGAAAGTAAATGGCAATTCAATCGTGATTGTAATATGTAAAGATAAGTTATTTTGTGAGTTTTAGTAAAACACAAACTTAAACAGTAACCATTTTGTAATCAATTATGATTTCTTTAAATTTTAAATGGCAATATAAAGTTTAGTTGGTTTAATAATTGATTACGAAAACTTTTGTAATGATTACTGTTTATTTGAATTACTACGAATAATCTTTGTAAGTTATTATTTAAAATTAAAAGTAAAGGTAATGACTCCACGAAAACCATTTATATTCGGAGACATCTGTGGCGAGGACACAGTGGTGTGAGAGCTATCCAGGAGAAATTACTAAGTGTTAGTTAATAGAGTTATGTGACGATAACATCGCTGACGTCACAGCTCCTAATAATCAACTTGGACATCGCTCTTCGACATCAGAAGTGGGATTACCCACTTCTACTCGTCCATCTGACAACACTGGAGGCTCTGTTGCAGTGGTAAATACCGAATTATTATTATTTTTTTTTTTTCACAAATGCTAAAAGTGATAAAGCGTATGTCGATCGTATTCCTGATCAACCAGAAGCCAAAATTAAAATTACTGATACCTGCCATCATATGACCGGGACATGAATGTTGGAATCAGAGAATGGTGTCAACATATTACAACTGCAATGGAAACCTATAACTTTACTGATTACGAAATCAGAATGAAGGTCCGGAGTCTACTCAGAGGACGCACAAAGTTATGGGTTGACAATTGGTTAATATTTACAACAACGTGATCGGAATTGCGGGATGTTTTGATTACGACTTTTTCACATCGAACCAGAGACTGGATACTCGCGGGACATCGTTCGTTTTAAAGAACATAACTATGTAATACTGGTGATACGCATAACGAAGCTGAAGCATAGGTACTAAGAGCGTAGGTTCTATGGCGATGCGACGTATAAGAAAGGCAGTGATTGTTGTATAGGGGATGAACGACACTGCGAATCGAATACTAAATGTTTAGAGCGTCATCAGTACCGAATTGATTTCTGTGGCATCGCCGATACGATACGTGAAACGGTCTCACCCTAATACATTGATTACATTACAAGGAACTATAAAACGAACAAATTAGTACGATATTTGAAAGGTCTGAGACGATTTACAGTAGTGTCGCTATCAACATAAACACAGTATGCGTTATAAATGATCTTCGAATAGAGATTCAGTTTCATATTTACCTGACTGTTAAATATGTTCAGATGTTTTAAGTGGAATGAATTTGATTGAAAACACGAATTTTAGTGTGATAATAAACTCGCATGGTGCAATTTTTCTTCACCAACCTGCTATACGTCATGTGATGTCTAGGAGTGATAAATTTAATAATTTAAATTGCGACCTAACTGAACAAGATCTAATAAATAGATTAATAATTCTGCTCAACAAATATGAAAATCACGTGTTAAACACCGAAAGTACTACAAATATGCTTAAAAGATAACGATAGATATGTAGAACGTAGACCATATCGATTAAGTCCTGTAAGGAGGGAAACAGTTCGTTCAATTATTAAGGAATTACTTGAACATAAAATTATTCGAGAAAGAAACAGCCCAACAGAGCTGTATACAGATGTGTAGCATACAGCATTGTATAGCATACGGAGCATTCTGCGCTAGCTCAGATCGTTAATGGGCGCCGTCATCCATAGTATATATCAGTCAAAAAAAAAAAATAACTACTGTGACGCGGAGAGCCGGTACCACTCTTATGAGCTCGAGACTCTGGCAGTAGTACGGGCAACAAAACATTTTCGACACTATTTATACGGTCGAAAGTTTAAAATTGTAATGCTTTGAAAGCATCCAAACATAAAAGGATTTACTTCCGTGAATCATAGATGTAGTAGAAACCCATCTAATGAAATATCTGTCAATATGATAAGCAAAGACATGGAATGGTTACAAATAGAACAAAGACTCGATGATTTACTTCGTCCTTTATACGATAGCATAAGCAGCGACCACGCAGCCGCAAATATACACTAAGAGAAGGTGTCCTAAAGAAAATTTTAACAGATCCTGTGCTTGGCCAACATGAAGTCATAGTCGTTCCTATCATCATTTCAGGGGAGTATAGTATAAATTCATTGAAATGAAAACTAATTTTTTGGATATACGCGTGCTTAATTTTTGTTAAAATTACAGGCTCCCGACGTTTCGGTTACTTTTCAGCAACCATGATCACGGGCAGACGAGAATTTAATAAATTCATTTCACACCGCATTACATCACCCAGGATGGGAGAGAACTCTTCAAAAAATAAAAGACATGTTTTTTGATAAAATAATTACTTTAATCAGAAGATTTGTTGAAAATTTATAATTTGCAGAACATCAAAAAATTCGTCAGGTAGTGCAACAAGTACGACTTCATCCAATCCAGACACCCACGGCAGCATTTCAAGTAGTACATATGGACATTACCTGGAAATTAGGAACTAGGAGTAGTGAAGGGTCAGTCTCGCAGCCTTTGAACGACGTTAGTACATTCTTTTGGAACACCAGTTCAGATCATGGTTGATGGAGGTCGAGAGTTCTTTGTGAATTCAAAGTTTATTGTAACCGCTTTGGAGCAGCAACATAATTCAATCGCACCAGGAATAAGCCGAGCTAAAGGACAGCTTGAAAGTATCATGAGCACTTTAAAAAATGCCCTAACTATTATAAAAATTACACTACCGAAAACTGGCAGACTGCTCTTGAAGCATTGCAACTCTCGTTTAATTGCACGCCTCATAGAGTTACTGGAGTTGCACCTCTAACTCTCTCACTCGTCGGCAGCTTGGGTGCCATCGGAACTATTAAGGTTAATTGATTTTGAGAATGAATTTATAAATTTTGATGTATTGGAGGAATATGTGCAACAGAAAATGTTGGCTTCGGCGGAATATGATAAACAGAGTTTTGAAAAAGTAAAGGTAAGCTACGTTCATTAAAAGAGGTGACTATGCACTAATCAAACTAATCCTCGTAAACAAACTTCTTTGGATCTGAAAATACTGAACCATACGAAATATACAAAAATTGGAACGTGATCGTTACATGCTAAAACGTGTAACCGGTAGAGGCCGGCCGCGTAAGTTAGCTCATGATCAATTACGTCCAGCACCAAATCCAGCAGCAGCAGGAACCGTGTCGGCGGATCAGATTGATGATCCTCCACATTACGACAGTCCATTAAATGTTGAAGCTTCTGAAATTTAGAAGTGAATCCAATGAACGATCAATAAACTTGGTCCAACATTCATTGCTTAGTAAAGTATCAATTATTGACAATTGTCTTATCAAAAGATCTCTCAAGTTGAGGAAATTGACATGAGGTCAATAAAAAAAAAAAAAAAAATTTTAGAACCTGTACTAAAAATACCTTTCTTCAAATCTTTAGAGCCTCTGTGGACCACGGACAAAAGTCCTAGACCACAGCATCGACCTACCTCAATCCTTAGAGCCCCTGTGGACCACGGCGTACGAGACCGCCCAGACCACAGCAACATCATAAATCAATATCCTCTGTGGACCACGGACAAAAGTCCCAGACCACAGCATCGACCTACCTCAATCCTTAGAGCCCTGTGGACCACGGCGTACAAGACCGCCAGACCACAGCAACATCATAAAATCAATATCCTCTGTGGACACGGGTGGCCCCGAGACCGCCCAGACCACAGCATCGACCTACCTCAATCCCTTAGAGCCCCTGTGGACCACGGCGTACGAGACCGCCCAGACCACAGCAACATCATAAAATCAATATCCTCTGTGGACCACGGCGTACGAGACCGCCCAGACCACAGCATCGACCTACCTCAATCCCTTAGAGCCCTGTGGACCACGGCGTACGAGACCGCCCAGACCACAGCAACATCATAAAATCAATATCCTCTGTGGACCACGGACGAAAGTCCCAGACCACAGCATCGACCTACCTCAATCCCTTAGAGCCCTGTGGACCACGGCGTACAAGACCGCCCAGACCACAGCAACAAAACCCACTTCAATAAAAGTAAGCAAAGATGCGTGGAGCATTTTGCATTAAAAAAAAAAAAAAATAAAAAACACAAACACGGTTCAGAGAATCCAAGTGACTCTCTTATAATACAGTATGTTGATACGTTGATATATCACAACAAAGTAAAACTGGTGCAGGGCACGCCACAGGCCGCAGAATGGCCGTGTCGGCGCAACGACATTTAAAGAACCATTATAAAGGTAGTTGTTTCATATGTATAGTTGTTTCATATGTATTTCACTTTAGAGGGTAGATGTGACATAAACAATGTCAAGGTGTTAGTAATAACTTTAACAAAATTATTTGTTTTATAGATCGTCGTAGGATTTGTATTGAAGGAAAGTAAATGGCAATTCGTATCGTGATTTGTAATATGTAAAGATAAGTTATTTGTGAGTTTTAGTAAAACACAAACTTAAACAGTAACCATTTTGTAATCAATTATGATTTCTTTAAATTTTAAATGGCAATATAAAGTTTAGTTGGTTTAATAATTGATTACGAAAACTTTTGTAATGATTATGTTTATTGAAGTAACTACGAAATCTTTGTAAGTTATTATTTAAATTAAAAGTAAAGGTAATGACTCCACGAAAACCATTTATATTCGGAGACATCTGTGGCGAGGACACAGTGGTGTGAGAGCTATCCAGGAGAAATTACTAAGTGGTAGTTAAAGTTGAAAATAAAGTGGTGTGAGAAGTGAGAGGGCTTATTGGTGAAAATGGATAACCTGATAGGTGGAAATAGTGTTATGTGACGATAACATCGCTGACGTCACAGCTCCTAATAATCAACTTGGACATGGCTCTTCGACATATCTGTACATATACATACACGATAAGGTCTAACTAGTTGCGGGCTTGAACTTACTCGTGACGAAGACAAAAAGCACCTAGCGTTGTGTGTGAAAGAGATAGAATCAGTCGTGAGCAGTTAGCAGCTAGTTAGCCCTTATAGTGTAGTCGCACGCACACATACACCGTGCCGAAGATTGCCAAACTGAAACGACGTTCGATGTTAGAGTTAGAAATTTTCGCTACGGAATTTCTGAATTCGGTCTCCGCGCTCAAGGCCGCGATAGAAGCTATGCAATAAAGGTGTTTTAAAAGGTCTTGTACACTAGAATTTAAAAAAAGACTAGGAATTTAAGAGTTAAGTACAATCCATGAAGAGATTGTTACAAAATTGCTAGGAAGAGTATATTTCCCCTTTTTTGAAAAAAAAATTATTTCATTGTAACATAAAAAATAATGAAATCTTAAAAACAATCAATTCGTTAGATAAATAAATTTTGAAATAGGCATTTCTACATAATATTGGGTTACAAACATATATACATACATACATTTCATATAGTACTTTTAACTTAGTTAATGAGACTTCTGTCGTCCATAAATCTATGTATCTCTTTTCATGATTTCTTTCGGGTTAACCTATATCGGTATGATTTCAGTAGTATTCTCATTTATATTTAACTCTGTTATGTCCCGTTTCCTTTCTAGTGATAAACTAGGGATTCGAAAGTCTCTAGTTCATCTTAGGGATACGCTTCCAGTTGTGTGAAAATTATTGAGGGACCTTAACATGCAACAAGCTCATAAGCTCCATGTCCATATCCATAATATACATTTTTTATCGTCAATGTATTGTTTTTTTTTTTAATAGAAGTTTTTCAAAAGCATACGATAATAATATGATATAATATGTGAAGTAGATTAACAACATTATTATACTTTTTCATAACACAAACAACAATTACTAGTTTCATTTTATTTAAACATTAAATTTCCATATTTAAATTTAGAAAATTTTCAAATGTCTCGCTACATGATAAAATTAAACAAAATTAAATCAAAGATATGTTAAATAAAATGCTCTTCAAGGAGGTATATATACACTAGGTAAAACCCGATGTTATTTCCATCAAGATTCATTTAATATAGGAAGTTTTCGACGTAGCGAAAATGTTTTTGTAATAAATTATAAAACGATAACTAATACACAATTTGATATATTTTTTAGAATATTTTCTAAAAAAATTATCAAATTATGTGGAAAATATTCTAAATATCGAAAAAATCCACAGACTTAAAAAACATTAATAGGCAATAAATATATTGTAACTTAACATTCAGGGATATGTTACATAGGCATTTTTAATTTGTAAATTCTAAGATATGAGGGCACATTCTTAAAAATTATCGTTATGTTTAGGGATATGGTATTCGTTAAGGTATTCGTCAAACAACAAAAGTATATAACGAAACGTTTGTCTGGTAAAATTACATACTATTATATCCAATAGCCAGTTATAATTAATTATTAGATGTCTATATGGCATGGAGTATTCTTAATTTTCATCATTATATTCAGGCATATATAACATGATATGCAAAATATAGCATAGTGGAGCCTCTCGATATCCTCTCCTTTAATACAAAATTTTTCCGTAAATCGTTCTCTGTCCAAGGTGCACAGCTTTGGAACTCACTCCCACCTTCTGTTTACAAAGAGAGACCAAGTGCACCTGCATTTAAACATTAACTTAAGTGACATCTTCTGTCACTTTTACCTTCTGATATGTAATGTTTATTTATTCATACTATTTGTATATATTTATGTGTATATTTATGTATAAATCTATGTATAAATCTATGTATGTATAATATCAAAATTTTCTATTATTATTTTTTTTGTTTGCTTATCTATATGTCGGCTCGCGATTGGAGTATGGGCGAGCTAGGTGGCTCTGAAGTCTCACGGTTGAGAGAATTATCCTCCATTTATAGTACTTATTAAAATAAGTAGATGATTCAGGCGGATCCCTTCACCACAATTATGAGTTGTGAACAGGACGGCTGCCGAACCACTACCGGCTCATCGACGATTAGCCCTGCTTATATAGGAGCCGTCCCCTCCCTTCACAACTCACCTGATTCACTGATTGGTGGATGAAGTCTGAGTCGTTTTACTTCTAAATAAAACTAAAATTATTATTTACAATCGAAAGTTATTTAACGAAACCAACAAATCAATTGAGTAATAATTAGTATTATTTTAATTATTACATATTAACGCCGACACGGCCATTCTGCACAAGGTCGCCCTCGACCTATTAAAAAACTATTCAACAAAATTTGGAGGTTCCTCTGCTCAACTGCTCAACTTTGCTTCTAAAATCTTGAAACCGACTGTCCTTAGTAAAATTTATTTAAGTCATATTGTTGGAGGTCCCTGTCCTCAAAAAAATCTATTTAACCCATATTTTTGGAGGCCCCTGTCCTCAACGAAATTTATACAACCCATGATTTTGGAGGCCCCTGTCCTCAACAAAATTTATACAACCCATGATTTAAATTTATACAACCCATGATTTTGGAGGCCCCTGTCCTCAACAAAATCTATACAAAACATTATTTTGGAGGCCCCTGTCCTCAACAAAATCTATACAACCCATGATTTTGGAGGCCCCTGTCAGGCCCCTGTCCTGAACAAAATCTATACAACCCATTATTTTGGAGGCCCCTGTCTCAACAAAATTTAAAAGCGTAAAACTGCAAACTTTCAATCTTTTGATGAATTGATAGAATTAGTATTTTGTGTGAAACTTTGATCAGCAACTTCTACGCAACTTCTACTCGAGTTAAGCTTGATCCAACAACTGACAAACCTTCCAACGCCGACACGGAACCCTGTAATTATCGCATTTTCATCTGGTATTGGAGCTAACCGCAGTTGTTCGTGAGAAATCCCTTTTTTTTCTATTCCAACTATCTCAATTTGATATCGATCGTTAGGAAATATATATATTTTTTTGATTTCATATGCATCAGGGTATTTAAGATCTAATCCAATTTCACCCTTTTCCAATCTTATAACTTTAACCTTTCCTTTACTTTAGCCTTTCCTTTGTCCAACCTTAATTTATCTTGAGTTCTCCTAACGTTAATTTTCTTCTTAATGTAATCATCGAGTTGACTTCAATTTACTATCCTTTCATCTTCGTTTATTAACGTAAGTAGTTCTACAGGTACTGCGCACTGTCGTCCAGTTAAAGCTTTTATAGGACATACATTCGTAGTTTTGTGCTTAGTGCAATTAATTGCTAGTTCGAGAGAATTCAAAACCTTTCTTCCAATCCTTAGTTCCGTAGTTTCCTATAATCGTTAACCCATTTTTGATTACTGCCATTACACGTTCAATTTGTCCATTATTGCGACTTACGCCAGGAGCTATGTAATGTTGATAAATACCATGAAATTTACAAAATTCAAATTCGACTTTAAAAGCTGTATCTTGATCACTAATTATTTGTCTAGGTGTCCTAAATAACGAAACCACGTATTCCAGTGCACGAAGCGCCATGGTTGCTGTCTTATTAGTTGCGTAAGTCAAGGTTACATATTTTGTATAAGCATCGATTATTACGATTACATATTCATTTTTATCATGTTTCTTAGTGAATCGCCCCGTCGCATTTATGTGAATCATATCAAATAGGATAGATTTCTTCTCAATAGGATACATTTGTATCTGTTTGGCTCCTGATCATCTTTTGCTCGTTTTGCAAATGGCACAATTATCAATAAATCGCCTTACGGTTGTGGACATTTCAAGAACCAATAAATTTCACGAATTTTTGGCAAGAGTTTTCTCCTACCCGAAGTGTTCCAGAGCAGTATGATAGCAATTAATAATGCTCCACTGATATTTTTGGGAACTACTGCTTCCATTTTTTGGATCCTGGTTCTTCATTCTGGTATTTACGCTCCAAAACAAGGTCATGAAGACGTTAAGCGTCATCGTGTCGCCACTTCCAAATTTGTTTAATTAACACGGCAAGATCAGCATCACGTCGCTGTTCGACCTTAAGCCATGGATCTATGTTTTGAATTAAGTTAATACACATAATACGATTTCTGCTGAAAAATCTTGTCGATATTCAATTTTGAAATTGTAATGTTTTAAAATAACCACCACCTGTGAATTCTTGGTAAAAGTTCATGAGATAAAGATTTTATGGCATTACAGTCATGACTATACTAAAAATCTTCCATAAGGTACTGTCTGAAGTGTTTTACGGCGTGTACTATTGCAAGAGCTTCTAATTCATAAGCATGGTAGTGACTTTCTAGAATCGTTATTCTCATACTCGTATATGCTATTTGATGTTGCTTACCCTCGTTTATTTGGATAAGGATAGCGCCAAGACCTGTACTGCTTGCATCCGTATATAGTTCGTTTAGTCAATCTTCCTTAAAATGGTTAGTATTGGTGCCGAGGTTAGACGCCGAACTACGTCAAGTCTGGTATTTCCATTTTCAGCTGTCATTTCGAATTTATCATCCTTCTTAGTCAAATTATAAAGTGGTAATACACGTTCGGAAAATGATGGTATAAAACGTATAAAGTAACCTGCTAATCCACAAAATTGACGTACTTACCTAACACGGGCTGGCACAGGAGACCTCTAGAGCGCTTCGACCCCTCTCGGGACCCGGGCGCACAGCACCATTTGATATCAGGTCACCGAGACAATTAATTGCTGTTCTAAAGAAGGAACATCTTCCCGCGTTTTTTTTTTGAAAATCCAACCTCTGTCAAAGCAGCCAAAACCCCTTCAAGAGCTTGCAAATCCTCTGACATTTTATCAAGACGTCATCCATATAGACCAAAATATGTATCCAGTAACAACCGCAGAGCAGTCATGACTGCTCGTTGGAACACTTCCGGAGCGCCAGTTAATCCAAAAGACATTCCCGTATAATCGTAGAGTCCATCCGGGGCAATGAAAGCTTGATAGAAATAGTGTTTACATTAAGTTCACGGTTACCCGTGCACATCCTATCCTCGCCACTCCCCTTCCTGACGAGAACCACAGGACTTGCGAAATTAGAAGCACTTTCACGATCACACCACTGGCAATTAAATCTACAATAATAGTTTCAACCCTCCTTCGCTCCATTGGTGCCATCCTATAAGGTCGTCTTGAAACCACTCCAAGTGGGTCCCTGAGTTGTATGTGTCAACCTCCTGTCCCCACTTTGGCTTTTGGTATTCCGTAGCAAATGTAGCACAGAATTTGGCCAAAAGACCCTTCAACTCCCTAATCTCCGCCTCGTTGGCCAAATCGGTGTCAATATCTGGAAAGGGTATTTCAAATGTTAACGCTGTATCAATAGTAGAATGTCTTACCACAGCAGCACCCTCCTCCGTAATAAGCACAGTCAGTCCTGTTCCTACAACCAAATCTGCACCAATTAAAACGTTACAAAGAGTTTCATGATCTTCAACAATTGCACAAAGTCTTGACCCGTTGACACGACAATATTGGAACGCTCCCCCTGCCCACCCCTTGAACATCAATAGACATTACTCTCGTTTTCGTGGAAAGGAAGAGCCCAGCGACCGTCTTACCAAAAACCGAGAAGCACCGCTGTCGTAGAATGGCACGCAGTTAAAGTTGCCCACGCTTATATTCATTGGAGTCAACATTCCGCTATGTTCCCTCAATAAGTCGACCTTGTTTAAAACTTCACTAACCTTTTCCGAAACATGTAGATTCTACATACCCAATTTTGCCACGGTAATTGCACGTAGTTTTGGATCCTTCCGCTCTGTCGAAACTAGAACTCAACAATGGTTGAGAATCACTCACAATATCAGTTATTATGTTACAGTTTGTCTGAATATGCCCAGCTTTTCCACACTTGACAAAAGACGAGGCCGCAAGTATTCATTATCTACACAGCCAATTACTGCTTCAACAGCATCCTTCTCCTTATCGCTGTTTATTACACGTTTCCAGATCTGCCACACCTTTTTTATGGGTTTAACTGGATGCGCTGTGTCCAACCTGAAATCATTAGTTTTAATATGTCATTAGAGTATCTCGCTTCAGGTTCAAATGTTTTATTAAAGCTTCTCGCGTGTCTTTTCACACTGATGACTTGACAGGCCATGTATCCCCAATGGTTTTAGCTCAGCCTTCTAACAATCTAGCTATTTTGGTACAAATTTCAGAGTCACTTATATTCCAGTGATTTTTTGCTTGGTCAACATGGAGCACCAGTCCATTATAGGCACGTTCCCGTCTGGGGTAAAAGATGCGATATAGATGTCACTTAACCTTAACCTTTGTGTTGTTGAAATCAAATTGAAAAGTAAACCTGCAAGGAAATCTTCATTTGCTTGCATACTGGCCTGTTGTTGTTTAGATAATGTTTCCAGAATGCTGGCCAGTGCCAGAAGGGTATCCGAGTTCTTTGGCACATTTCCTCCTTTTGCGTGAGACGATGGACCTGCTGGATCCATCCCACTTCTGATGTCGGCTCGCGATTGGAGTATGGGCGAGCTAGGTGGCTCTGAAGTCTCACGGTTGAGAGAATTATCCTCCATTTATAGTACTTATTAAAATAAGTAGATGATTCAGGCGGATCCCTTGACCACAATTATGAGTTGTGAACAGACGGCTGCCGAACCACTACTGGCTCATCGACGATTAGCCCTGCTTATATAGGAGCCGTCCCCTCCCTTCACAACTCACCTGATTCACTGATTGGTGGATGAAGTCTGAGTCGTTTTACTTCTAAATAAAACTAAAATTATTATTTACAATCAAAGTTATTAACGAAACCAACAAATCAATTGAGTAATATTAGTATTATTTTAATTATTACATATTTATCATTAACGCCGACATATATATAAATCTCTATATTTTTTTTCCCTTCACTCTTTTTATTGTACCTATGTACACCACGCTTCTTTATGTAGTTTCCTTTATGAAAAGGGTTTCTCGTAGAGGTCTCTTTAAGAGATAAGTTATCCCTTGTGCATCACATGTCTTTTATAATTAATTATGTAACTATTTCTTCTCTTGGTATATAAATATATAAATAAATAAATATTAAATGCTGTGAGTATAATAAATGGGGACACATGAGTGCATCATGCAGTAATAAACGGCCTAAACCTGACATTAATAAAACTAAGCCACGAAACTTGCCTCTGCCTCAATCCTCAAGGACTAATTCGTTTCAATTTAAATCCGTAGCTTGTAACTTCTGTAAGAAAGTCGGTCATAGTGAACCGAACTGTTTTGCTTAAGGACGATCGAACTCGGGTAACGTAAATTTTTGTCGAGAAGTCGTAACTGACATTAATAATCGTGACGTAATTACGGCGGTACTAGGTGGCATCCCGACAGATGTATTAATGGATACCGGTTCATACATCTCGTTAATTAGCTCTGATTTAGCTAAGCATTTTACATGCAAACTACATGCGTGCATTCCACTGTTGCATGGTTTTGGTGGCGCGGAAATACCAAATAATATAAGTACCGAGTACGTTTTTGAATACTCCGGTAGTTATAGGCACCGATGTACTCGTATTAAGCAGAGACGGAGTGTCTTACATTCGCATTGCGAATTCACAACGACTCATTCGGTCCATTAAATTACCGACTAATATCATATCCGATTGTACGGTAGATTTGGATCTTCATTCTATTAACACGTCACCGTCATAAAATTAGTTTTTATGTCGGTTGTCATAGTAACCATATTAAATCCACTTATGTTTTATTAAAATAACAACAGATATCACCGATGCGTAAGAGTCTGTCAACGACCAAGACTTTATGATTTTCTAATGTCATGGTTATGGAAAATGTAACTGTGTGCTTCATTAATAATACTATCCGACTATGTGGCTGTGTCAATGACTAAAACTGTGTGATCATGTGGGTATGTATGTGGGTATGTAATTAATCATACATTACATAAATTTCTTTTATATAAAGAGAGAATTTTAAATCTACCGATTTGTGCGAAGGTTTCAGAACCCCGTAGTGTACATAGGGATCGTCGTAGGATAGACTTGAGATATGATACAATATGAACACGCATACCTGACCGACATTAATTAATTAGAAATTTTGTACATATATATTTGCTTACTGAAGTGGTAATTGGATTTAAAACAATTTTGTTACTATAGATAAAAGTCAATATTGTCTGAAAAATGAATTGTGAAATTAACCTGTTGGTACGATAGTGAACCGCCAAGTCAAGCAAAAATAAAAAAGCGGCATGGCCGTATTACACTTTTCTCAAATTATTTCGGGCCATTTTCGACCTATAAGTACATTTCGCATTAAACTTGACGCCTATGTTTCTGGTAAGCAAGAAAAAAGTAGCTCAAGCATTACAACTAGACAAAGTTCTTAGTTTTGTTAAATTTTTTTCATTCACTGGCTGACCCATCATCAAAACTGTAAGGCGCTTCTAGTTTATATAGAAGCTTCAAAATTTTGAATACAATTTGTGTTTAGTGAATAACTCAGGGAAAAACTAAACTATTTTAAATTTTCTGTCCACTTTTCAAGGTAATCTATAAATATACACGTGTAGCTCGAATCATAAGTCAGAGAGTGGGCTCTCAGAAAATTCGTTGATAGCACGAGTGTTAGAGAAGTAGATCATACTGGAAAAAAGAAAAAAAGGAGGTTTTCCCACAAAATAAATGAGATGCCATCGATAACAAAAGTTAAAAAAAAAACAAGTCCCGCAACACTGTTCTTTCATTGTAAAATTTTGGATGATGTACGTAATACCAAGTCGGTTGATCTTTTCGGTCCCCTCTTAAAGGGCCTTCTGTCTTAAGTTATAACGTTATTAACTATCTAACCATATCTCATAGTGACCACATTAAATTAAAAATATTTTATGTTTAAATAAATAGATTGACTTGGCATTAGCATGAAAACGCAATGCCATGAAAAACCAAATTTTTTATCAGCAAACCAAGTCTCGCAACTCAGCCAACTCGCAATTCCCGAGCGCATTAAGCAATCTTGATTACTAAAAAATGTAGTGCTTGTGAGTTACATCGTGTGTATTGAAATGAATTATATTTGTCATAAAAAAATTGTAGGTAATTATAATTTATTATCAAATTACAACTAACTTAAATGCGATTTAACAAAAAATCATTCATATCTAATAAGAATTACTTCAGAGGTTCTATCTCGACTGACACATCTGTCGTCCATAAATCTATGTATCTCTTTTCATGATTTCTTTCGGGTTAACCTATATCGGTATGATTTCAGTAGTATTCTCATTTATATTTAACTCTGTTATGTCCCGTTTCCTTTCTAGTGATAAACTAGGGATTCGAAAGTCTCTAGTTCATCTTAGGGATACGCTTCCAGTTGTGTGAAAATTATTGAGGGACCTTAACATGCAACAAGCTCATAAGCTCCATGTCCATATCCATAATATACATTTTTTATCGTCAATGTATTGTTTTTTTTTTTTAATAGAAGTTTTTCAAAAGCATACGATAATAATATGATATAATATGTGAAGTAGATTAACAACATTATTATACTTTTTCATAACACAAACAACAATTTACTAGTTTCATTTTATTTAAACATTAAATTTCCATATTTAAATTTAGAAAATTTTTCAAATGTCTCGCTACATGATATAAATTAAAACAAAATTAAATCAAAGATATGTTAAATAAAATGCTCTTCAATGGAGTATATAATACACTAGGTAAAACCCGATGTTATTTCCATCAAGATTCATTTAATATAGGAAGTTTTCGACGTAGCGAAAATGTTTTTGTAATTAATTATAAAACGATAACTAATACACAATTTGATATATTTTTTAGAATATTTTCTAAAAAAATTATCAAATTATGTGGAAAATATTCTAAATATCGAAAAAATCCACAGACTTAAAAAACATTAATAGGCAATAAATATATTGTAACTTAACATTCAGGGATATGTTACATAGGCATTTTTAATTTGTAAATTCTAAGATATGAGGGCACATTCTTAAAAATTATCGTTATGTTTAGGGATATGGTATTCGTTAAGGTATTCGTCAAACAACAAAAGTATATAACGAAACGTTTGTCTGGTAAAATTACATACTATTATTATCCAATAGCCAGTTATAATTAATTATTAGATGTCTATATGGCATGGAGTATTCTTAAATTTCATCATTATATTCAGGCATATATAACATGATATGCAAAATATAGCATAGTGGAGCCTCTCGATATCCTCTCCTTTAATACAAAATTTTTCCGTAAATCGTTCTCTGTCCAAGGTGCACAGCTTTGGAACTCACTCCCACCTTCTGTTTACAAAGAGAGACCAAGTGCACCTGCATTTAAACATTAACTTAAGTGACATCTTCTGTCACTTTTACCTTCTGATATGTAATGTTTATTTATTCATACTATTTGTATATATTTATGTGTATATTTATGTATAAATCTATGTATAAATCTATGTATGTATAATATCAAAATTTTCTATTATTATATTTTTTTTTTGTTTGCTTATCTATATGTCGGCTCGCGATTGGAGTATGGGCGAGCTAGGTGGCTCTGAAGTCTCACGGTTGAGAGAATTATCCTCCATTTATAGTACTTATTAAAATAAGTAGATGATTCAGGCGGATCCCTTCACCACAATTATGAGTTGTGAACAGGACGGCTGCCGAACCACTACCGGCTCATCGACGATTAGCCCTGCTTATATAGGAGCCGTCCCCTCCCTTCACAACTCACCTGATTCACTGATTGGTGGATGAAGTCTGAGTCGTTTTACTTCTAAATAAAACTAAAATTATTATTTACAATCGAAAGTTATTTAACGAAACCAACAAATCAATTGAGTAATAATTAGTATTATTTTAATTATTACATATTAACGCCGACACGGCCATTCTGCACAAAGGTCGCCCTCGACCTATTAAAAAATCTATTCAACAAAATTTGGAGGTTCCTCTGCTCAACTGCTCAACTTTGCTTCTAAAATCTTGAAACCGACTGTCCTTAGTAAAATTTATTTAAGTCATATTGTTGGAGGTCCCTGTCCTCAAAAAATCTATTTAACCCATAATTTTGGAGGCCCCTGTCCTCAACGAAATTTATACAACCCATGATTTTGGAGGCCCCTGTCCTCAACAAAATTTATACAACCCATGATTTAAATTTATACAACCCATGATTTTGGAGGCCCCTGTCCTCAACAAAATCTATACAAAACATTATTTTGGAGGCCCCTGTCCTCAACAAAATCTATACAACCCATGATTTTGGAGGCCCCTGTCAGGCCCCTGTCCTGAACAAAATCTATACAACCCATTATTTTGGAGGCCCCTGTTCTCAACAAAATTTAAAAGCGTAAAACTGCAAACTTTCAATCTTTTGATGAATTGATAGAATTAGTATTTTGTGTGAAACTTTGATCAGCAACTTCTACGCAACTTCTACTCGAGTTAAGCTTGATCCAACAACTGACAAACCTTCCAACGCCGACACGGAACCCTGTAATTATCGCATTTTCATCTGGTATTGGAGCTAACCGCAGTTGTTCGTGAGAAATCCCTTTTTTTTCTATTCCAACTATCTCAATTTGATATCGATCGTTAGGAAATATATATATTTTTTTGATTTCATATGCATCAGGGTATTTAAGATCTAATCCAATTTCACCCTTTTCCAATCTTATAACTTTAACCTTTCCTTTACTTTAGCCTTTCCTTTGTCCAACCTTAATTTATCTTGAGTTCTCCTAACGTTAATTTTCTTCTTAATGTAATCATCGAGTTGACTTCAATTTACTATCCTTTCATCTTCGTTTATTAACGTAAGTAGTTCTACAGGTACTGCGCACTGTCTTCCAGTTAAAGCTTTTATAGGACATACATTCGTAGTTTTGTGCTTAGTGCAATTAATTGCTAGTTCGAGAGAATTCAAACCTTTCTTCCAATCCTTAGTTCCGTAGTTTCCTATAATCGTTAACCCATTTTTGATTACTGCCATTACACGTTCAATTTGTCCATTATTGCGACTTACGCCAGGAGCTATGTAATGTTGATAAATACCATGAAATTTACAAAATTCAAATTCGACTTTAAAAGCTGTATCTTGATCACTAATTATTTGTCTAGGTGTCCTAAATAACGAAACCACGTATTCCAGTGCACGAAGCGCCATGGTTGCTGTCTTATTAGTTGCGTAAGTCAAGGTTACATATTTTGTATAAGCATCGATTATTACGATTACATATTCATTTTTATCATGTTTCTTAGTGAATCGCCCCGTCGCATTTATGTGAATCATATCAAATAGGATAGATTTCTTCTCAATAGGATACATTTGTATCTGTTTGGCTCCTGATCATCTTTTGCTCGTTTTGCAAATGGCACAATTATCAATAAATCGCCTTACGGTTGTGGACATTTCAAGAAACCAATAAATTTCACGAATTTTTGGCAAGAGTTTTCTCCTACCCGAAGTGTTCCAGAGCAGTATGATAGCAATTAATAATGCTCCACTGATATTATTTGGGAACTACTTGCTTCCATTTTTTGGATCCTGGTTCTTCATTCTGGTATTTACGCTCCAAAACAAGGTCATGAAGACGTTAAGCGGTCATCGTGTCGCCACTTCCAAATTTGTTTAATTAACACGGCAAGATCAGCATCACGTCGCTGTTCGACCTTAAGCCATGGATCTATGTTTTGAATTAAGTTAATACACATAATACGATTTCTGCTGAAAAATCTTGTCGATATTCAATTTTGAAATTGTAATGTTTTAAAAATAACCACCACCTGTGAATTCTTGGTAAAAGTTCATGAGATAAAGATTTTATGGCATTACAGTCAGTGACTATACTAAAATATCTTCCATAAAGGTACTGTCTGAAGTGTTTTACGGCGTGTACTATTGCAAGAGCTTCTAATTCATAAGCATGGTAGTGACTTTCTAGAATCGTTATTCTCATACTCGTATATGCTATTTGATGTTGCTTACCCTCGTTTATTTGGATAAGGATAGCGCCAAGACCTGTACTGCTTGCATCCGTATATAGTTCGTTTAGTCAATCTTCCTTAAAAATGGTTAGTATTGGTGCCGAGGTTAGACGCCGAACTACGTCAAGTCTGGTATTTCCATTTTCAGCTGTCATTTCGAATTTATCATCCTTCTTAGTCAAATTATAAAGTGGTAATACACGTTCGGAAAATGATGGTATAAACGTATAAAGTAACCTGCTAATCCACAAAATTGACGTACTTACCTAACACGGGCTGGCACAGGAGACCTCTAGAGCGCTTCGACCCCTCTCGACCCGGGCGCACAGCACCATTTGATATCAGGTCACCGAGACAATTAATTGCTGTTCTAAAGAAGGAACATCTTCCCGCGTTTTTTTTTTGAAAATCCAACCTCTGTCAAAGCAGCCAAAACCCCTTCAAGAGCTTGCAAATCCTCTGACATTTTATCAAGACGTCATCCATATAGACCAAAATATTATCCAGTAACAACCGCAGAGCAGTCATGACTGCTCGTTGGAACACTTCCGGAGCGCCAGTTAATCCAAAAGACATTCCCGTATAATCGTAGAGTCCATCCGGGGCAATGAAAGCTTGATAGAAATAGTGTTTACATTAAGTTCACGGTTACCCGTGCACATCCTATCCTCGCCACTCCCCTTCCTGACGAGAACCACAGGACTTGCGAAATTAGAAGCACTTTCACGGATCACACCACTGGCAATTAAATCTACAATAATAGTTTCAACCCTCCTTCGCTCCATTGGTGCCATCCTATAAGGTCGTCTTGAAACCACTCCAAGTGGGTCCCTGAGTTGTATGTGTCAACCTCCTGTCCCCACTTTGGCTTTTGGTATTCCGGTAGCAAATGTAGCACAGAATTTGGCCAAAAGACCCTTCAACTCCCTAATCTCCGCCTCGTTGGCCAAATCGGTGTCAATATCTGGAAAGGGTATTTCAAATGTTAACGCTGTATCAATAGTAGAATGTCTTACCACAGCAGCACCCTCCTCCGTAATAAGCACAGTCAGTCCTGTTCCTACAACCAAATCTGCACCAATTAAAACGTTACAAAGAGTTTCATGATCTTCAACAATTGCACAAAGTCTTGACCCGTTGACACGACAATATTGGAACGCTCCCCCTGCCCACCCCTTGAACATCAATAGACATTACTCTCGTTTTCGTGGAAAGGAAGAGCCCAGCGACCGTCTTACCAAAAACCGAGAAGCACCGCTGTCGTAGAATGGCACGCAGTTAAAGTTGCCCACGCTTATATTCATTGGAGTCAACATTCCGCTATGTTCCCTCAATAAGTCGACCTTGTTTAAAACTTCACTAACCTTTTCCGAAACATGTAGATTCTACATACCCAATTTTGCCACGGTAATTGCACGTAGTTTTGGATCCTTCCGCTCTGTCGAAACTAGAACTCAACAATGGTTGAGAATCACTCACAATATCAGTTATTATGTTACAGTTTGTCTGAATATGCCCAGCTTTTCCACACTTGACAAAAGACGAGGCCGCAAGTATTCATTATCTACACAGCCAATTACTGCTTCAACAGCATCCTTCTCCTTATCGCTGTTTATTACACGTTTCCAGATCTGCCACACCTTTTTTATGGGTTTAACTGGATGCGCTGTGTCCAACCTGAAATCATTAGTTTTAATATGTCATTAGAGTATCTCGCTTCAGGTTCAAATGTTTATATTAAAGCTTCTCGCGTGTCTTTTCACACTGATGACTTGACAGGCCATGTATCCCCAATGGTTTTAGCTCAGCCTTCTAACAATCTAGCTATTTTGGTACAAATTTCAGAGTCACTTATATTCCAGTGATTTTTTGCTTGGTCAACATGGAGCACCAGTCCATTATAGGCACGTTCCCGTCTGGGGTAAAAGATGCGATATAGATGTCACTTAACCTTAACCTTTGTGTTGTTGAAATCAAATTGAAAAGTAAACCTGCAAGGAAATCTTCATTTGCTTGCATACTGGCCTGTTGTTGTTTAGATAATGTTTCCAGAATGCTGGCCAGTGCCAGAAGGGTATCCGAGTTCTTTGGCACATTTCCTCCTTTTGCGTGAGACGATGGACCTGCTGGATCCATCCCACTTCTGATGTCGGCTCGCGATTGGAGTATGGGCGAGCTAGGTGGCTCTGAAGTCTCACGGTTGAGAGAATTATCCTCCATTTATAGTACTTATTAAAATAAGTAGATGATTCAGGCGGATCCCTTGACCACAATTATGAGTTGTGAACAGGACGGCTGCCGAACCACTACTGGCTCATCGACGATTAGCCCTGCTTATATAGGAGCCGTCCCCTCCCTTCACAACTCACCTGATTCACTGATTGGTGGATGAAGTCTGAGTCGTTTTACTTCTAAATAAAACTAAAATTATTATTTACAATCAAAAGTTATTTAACGAAACCAACAAATCAATTGAGTAATAATTAGTATTATTTTAATTATTACATATTTATCATTAACGCCGACATATATATAAATCTCTATATTTTTTTTCCCTTCACTCTTTTTATTGTACCTATGTACACCACGCTTCTTTATGTAGTTTCCTTTATGAAAAGGGTTTCTCGTAGAGGTCTCTTTTAAGAGATAAGTTATCCCTTGTGCATCACATGTCTTTTATAATTAATTATGTAACTATTTCTTCTCTTGGTATATAAATATATAAATAAATAAATATTAAATGCTGTGAGTATAATAAATGGGGACACATGAGTGCATCATGCAGTAATAAACGGCCTAAACCTGACATTAATAAAACTAAGCCACGAAACTTGCCTCTGCCTCAATCCTCAAGGACTAATTCGTTTCAATTTAAATCCGTAGCTTGTAACTTCTGTAAGAAAGTCGGTCATAGTGAACCGAACTGTTTTGCTTAAGGACGATCGAACTCGGGTAACGTAAATTTTTGTCGAGAAGTCGTAACTGACATTAATAATCGTGACGTAATTACGGCGGTACTAGGTGGCATCCCGACAGATGTATTAATGGATACCGGTTCATACATCTCGTTAATTAGCTCTGATTTAGCTAAGCATTTTACATGCAAACTACATGCGTGCATTCCACTGTTGCATGGTTTTGGTGGCGCGGAAATACCAAATAATATAAGTACCGAGTACGTTTTTGAATACTCCGGTAGTTATAGGCACCGATGTACTCGTATTAAGCAGAGACGGAGTGTCTTACATTCGCATTGCGAATTCACAACGACTCATTCGGTCCATTAAATTACCGACTAATATCATATCCGATTGTACGGTAGATTTGGATCTTCATTCTATTAACACGTCACCGTCATAAAATTAGTTTTTATGTCGGTTGTCATAGTAACCATATTAAATCCACTTATGTTTTATTAAAATAACAACAGATATCACCGATGCGTAAGAGTCTGTCAACGACCAAGACTTTATGATTTTCTAATGTCATGGTTATGGAAAATGTAACTGTGTGCTTCATTAATAATACTATCCGACTATGTGGCTGTGTCAATGACTAAAAACTGTGTGATCATGTGGGTATGTATGTGGGTATGTAATTAATCATACATTACATAAATTTCTTTTATATAAAGAGAGAATTTTAAATCTACCGATTTGTGCGAAGGTTTCAGAACCCCGTAGTGTACATAGGGATCGTCGTAGGATAGACTTGAGATATGATACAATATGAACACGCATACCTGACCGACATTAATTAATTAGAAATTTTGTACATATATATTTGCTTACTGAAGTGGTAATTGGATTTAAAACAATTTTGTTACTATAGATAAAAGTCAATATTGTCTGAAAAATGAATTGTGAAATTAACCTGTTGGTACGATAGTGAACCGCCAAGTCAAGCAAAAATAAAAAAGCGGCATGGCCGTATTACACTTTTCTCAAATTATTTCGGGCCATTTTCGACCTATAAGTACATTTCGCATTAAACTTGACGCCTATGTTTCTGGTAAGCAAGAAAAAAGTAGCTCAAGCATTACAACTAGACAAAGTTCTTAGTTTTGTTAAATTTTTTTCATTCACTGGCTGACCCATCATCAAAACTGTAAGGCGCTTCTAGTTTATATAGAAGCTTCAAAATTTTGAATACAATTTGTGTTTAGTGAATAACTCAGGGAAAAACTAAACTATTTTAAATTTTCTGTCCACTTTTCAAGGTAATCTATAAATATACACGTGTAGCTCGAATCATAAGTCAGAGAGTGGGCTCTCAGAAAATTCGTTGATAGCACGAGTGTTAGAGAAGTAGATCATACTGGAAAAAAAGAAAAAAAGGAGGTTTTCCACAAAAATAAATGAGATGCCATCGATAACAAAAGTTAAAAAAAAAACAAGTCCCGCAACACTGTTCTTTCATTGTAAAATTTTGGATGATGTACGTAATACCAAGTCGGTTGATCTTTTCGGTCCCCTCTTAAAGGGCCTTCTGTCTTAAGTTATAACGTTATTAACTATCTAACCATATCTCATAGTGACCACATTAAAATTAAAAATATTTTATGTTTAAATAAATAGATTGACTTGGCATTAGCATGAAAACGCAATGCCATGAAAAACCAAATTTTTTATCAGCAAACCAAGTCTCGCAACTCAGCCAACTCGCAATTCCCGAGCGCATTAAGCAATCTTGATTACTAAAAAATGTAGTGCTTGTGAGTTACATCGTGTGTATTGAAATGAATTATATTTCATAAAAAATTGTAGGTAATTATAATTTATTATCAAATTACAACTAACTTAAATGCGATTTAACAAAAAATCATTCATAACTAATAAGAATTACTTCAGAGGTTCTATCTCGACTGACACATCTGTCGTCCATAAATCTATGTATCTCTTTTCATGATTTCTTTCGGGTTAACCTATATCGGTATGATTTCAGTAGTATTCTCATTTATATTTAACTCTGTTATGTCCCGTTTCCTTTCTAGTGATAAACTAGGGATTCGAAAGTCTCTAGTTCATCTTAGGGATACGCTTCCAGTTGTGTGAAAATTATTGAGGGACCTTAACATGCAACAAGCTCATAAGCTCCATGTCCATATCCATAATATACATTTTTTATCGTCAATGTATTGTTTTTTTTTTTAATAGAAGTTTTTCAAAAGCATACGATAATAATATGATATAATATGTGAAGTAGATTAACAACATTATTATACTTTTTCATAACACAAACAACAATTTACTAGTTTCATTTTATTTAAACATTAAATTTCCATATTTAAATTTAGAAAATTTTTCAAATGTCTCGCTACATGATATAAATTAAAACAAAATTAAATCAAAGATATGTTAAATAAAATGCTCTTCAATGGAGTATATAATACACTAGGTAAAACCCGATGTTATTTCCATCAAGATTCATTTAATATAGGAAGTTTTCGACGTAGCGAAAATGTTTTTGTAATTAATTATAAAACGATAACTAATACACAATTTGATATATTTTTTAGAATATTTTCTAAAAAAATTATCAAATTATGTAGAAAATATTCTAAATATCGAAAAAATCCACAGACTTAAAAAACATTAATAGGCAATAAATATATTGTAACTTAACATTCAGGGATATGTTACATAGGCATTTTTAATTTGTAAATTCTAAGATATGAGGGCACATTCTTAAAAATTATCGTTATGTTTAGGGATATGGTATTCGTTAAGGTATTCGTCAAACAACAAAAGTATATAACGAAACGTTTGTCTGGTAAAATTACATACTATTATTATCCAATAGCCAGTTATAATTAATTATTAGATGTCTATATGGCAAGGAGTATTCTTAAATTTCATCATTATATTCAGGCATATATATTTATCCAGAGGGTGTCCTACTAAGTATTTTTCCGATATTTAGCCTTGGGCATACGGGTACGCGACCCCGGATCCTCGAGCCACCACTTTCATACCTCTATCCTCAGTCCATGAAGGTGGTGTCCTGTACCTCCCCTCATTCCCCTTCCTAACCTCTTTCCCCCATTCTCTATCTTTTCATTTCCTGGTTTTACCCGTAAAACGGGGTTTTGGAGGTCAGACGGCAGTCGCTCCGTTAAAACCACTCCCGCCACTCTTATGGTTGCAAAAGTTTATGGACTGGGTACGGCTAGGGCGTCGCCGATAAACGACGCGCAGGCACATCGCCCTACACCTGCGATAAGTGGGCAAGGGCTAACGTGTCAAGTACGGGCACGGCTAAAGACGTTAGTACCCCAAAGGAAACTCCGCTTTGCAACGTGGAATATTGGCTCTCTAACCGGACGATGCAGAGAACTCGCAGATGTACTCATGAGACGTCGGGTCCAGTGTGCGTTCCTCCAGGAAACTCGCTGGAAGGGCAATAAGTCTCGGAACATCGGACAGGGTTACCGGCTGATATACACTGGGTCGCCTTCAGGTAAAGCTGGTGTAGCGGTAGTGCTATCTGAGGAGCTTCGGAATGGTCTTCTTGAAGTTGATCGTCGCTGCGACCGCCTGATGCGGGTGCGGGTACTGGTCGAGGGAGTGATCACTAACTTGATCAGTGCTTATACTCCTTAGGCTGGATGTAGCGGGTCCGAAAAAGAGTCATTCTGGGAGCAATTTGAAGAGGTTCTACGTGCTATACCAGCTGCTGAAGTAATCATAGTTGGGGGGGACTTAAATGGCCACGTAGGTAGGGCTGCGGAAACGTTTGACCGTGTACACGGTGGTTTTGGTTATGGTCGCCGCAATGCAGAGGGAGAAAATATTCTCAGAACCTGTATTGCGTCTGACTTAGCCGTCGTGAACACGTTCTTCCAAAAGACTCCACAGCACCTTATCACATATAAGAGCGGGTCCCACTCAACCCAAATAGATTATCTGCTGACCAGACGGTGTCATATCAGCAAGGTGACTAACTGTAAAGTCATTCCTGGTGAAAGTCTGACGGCCCAACATCGACTTCTTGTCATGGACTATGTCGTTACCCCGAAAAAGAAAGTGGCCGAGAAACGTAAGCCTCGCATCAGGTGGTGGTTGCTGAATGGAACGATGCAGACCAGCTTTCGGGCAGAGGTTGAGAGTCAAAATCTGTCGACTAATACCGAAACTGCTCAGGAAGTTTGGGATCGAGCCCAGTCAGCAATTATCACAGCAGGTAAACGAGTTCTAGGCCTTTCTAAGGGAGGACGGGTCATTGACAAGAAGACATGGTGGTGGAATGACGAAGTGCAGGAGGTGATTCGTGAAAAGAAGACTGCCTTTAAGAAGTGGCAGCAATCAAACTCTCCTGAAGACAGACTAGAGTACATAGCAGCGAAACGTGCCAGTAAAAGGGCTGTTGCCAGAGCTCGCAGTGATAGGTTATCACCATTATATGATACACTTGAAACTGCGGAGGGGCAGAAGCTCATTTACAAATTGGCACGAGCTCGGGATAAGGCGACGCAAGATATCGCAAAATGTCTTAGCGTCAAAGATTCCCAAGGCACGTTGCTGTGTAATCATGCCTCTGTGAAGGAGAGATGGAGATGCTACTTCAAGGAGTTGCTAAATACTCAGCACCCGTGCAGTCTTCCAACCGAAATACCTCCTAATCTTGGACTTATTGCCCCAATAACACCTGACGAAACTCGGAATTGTCTTCGACGCATGAAGAATCGGAAAGGGGTGGAACCTGACGATATTCCGATCGAAGCGTGGAAATCATTGGGCTCTCTTGGTGTGCTCATACTGACGGACCTTTTTAACTGCGTCTTGAACACTGGGACTATGCCACATCAGTGGCGTTATAGTTACATTACCCCTATATACAAAGGCAGGGGCAGTGTTCAAGATTGTGGTAGTTATAGGGGCGTTAAGATCATGAGTCATACCATGAAGCTCTTTGAGCTTATGATCGACCACAGGCTCCGCCGAGAGTGTACTGTCTCGGAATGTCAATATGGATTTCAGCCAGGATCGGGCACCTTGGACGCCATCTTTGCCATCAGAACTCTGATGGAGGTATACAGGGAAAAAAGGAGAGCTCTGCATGTCGCATTCCTAGATCTGCAGAAGGCCTTTGACTGCGTTCCTCGTCAATGTATCTGGTGGGCATTGCGATTCAAAGGCATCCCTGAGGCCTATATTGACATCATTAGAGACATGTACCGCGATTCCGTTTGAATGGTTAGGACTGCTGTTGGCGATACAAAACCCTTTCCGATCTCAGTAGGGGTTCACCAAGGCTCGGCTCTTAGCCCCTTCTTGTTCAATGTAGTGCTGGACACTGTCTCGGCTAACATCCAGGACCAGCCTCCATGGCTGATGATGTATGCCGATGACATAGCGCTCATTGATGAGAGCAGGTTGACGCTAGAGCGAAGAGTGAACCTCTGGAAGGGTACGCTTGAGAACGGTAGTCTTAAACTAAATGTGACGAAGACCGAGTACATGGCTTGCGGAAGCCCGGACTCTTGCACTATCCATATAGGTCCTGAACCAGCCGTTAAGTCGGAAAAAATCAAGTACCTTCGATCTATTCTGCATGAGTCCGGAGGCATCGATCACGATGTCCAAGCCCGGATCAGCGCTGCTTGGGCGAAATGGCGTGAGGTCACAGGTGTGGTCTGCGATCGCAGAATACCTACCAAGCTCAAGGGAATATATACAAGAGCATAATCCGACCGGTTCTCTTATATGGAAGCGAATGTTGGCCAACACTGTCCAGGCACACTCAGGAGCTTCACGTCACGGAGATGAAGATGCTGAGGTGGATGTGTGGCGTAACGCGAGCTGACCGTATACGTAACACATTTATCCGAGGTAGTCTTGGAGTCCGTGACGTAGCGGATAAGCTTCAAGAGAGTCGCCTGAGATGGTATGGTCACGTTGCACGCCGGCCTGAGAATTACGTCGGAAAAATTTGCCTTGATATGTCGGTCCCTGGAGCAAGACCCCCAGGACGCTCAAGAAAGCGATGGCTGGACACCGTGAAACAGGATATGAGAGCCAATGGACTTACCACCGCGGATGCTAAAGATCGTGCAAAGTGGAGGAGTTTAAGCAGGAAGGCAGACCCTGGCTAATGCTGGGATAATTGCCAGGATGAAGAAGAGATTCAGGCATATATAACATGATATGCAAAATATAGCATAGTGGAGCCTCTCGATATCCCCTCCTTTAATACAAAATTTTTCCGTAAATCGTTCTCTGTCCAAGGTGCATAGCTTTGGAACTCACTCCCACCTTCTGTTAACAAAGAGAGACCAAGTGCACCTGCATTTAAACATTAACTTAAGTGACATCTTCTGTCACTTTTACCTTCTGATATGTAATGTTTATTTATTCATACTATTTGTATATATTTATATATACTATTTGTATATATGTATAATTATGTATATATCTATGTATGTATAATATCAAAATTTTCTATTATTATATATTTTTTTGTTTGCTTATTTATATATAAATCTCTATATTTTTTTTCCCTTCACTCTTTTTATTGTACCTATGTACACCACGCTTCTTTATGTAGTTTCCTTTATGAAAAGGGTTTCTCGTAGAGGTCTCTTTTAAGAGATAAGTTATCCTTTGTGCATCACATGTCTTTTATAATTAATTATGTAACTATTTCTTCTCTTGGTATATAAATATATAAATAAATAAATATTAAATGCTGTGAGTATAATAAATGGGGACACATGAGTGCATCATGCAGTAATAAACGGCCTAAACCTGACATTAATAAAACTAAGCCACGAAACTTGCCTCTGCCTCAATCCTCAAGGACTAATTCGTTTCAATTTAAATCCGTAGCTTGTAACTTCTGTAAGAAAGTCGGTCATAGTGAACCGAACTGTTTTGCTTAAGGACGATCGAACTCGGGTAACGTAAATTTTTGTCGAGAAGTCGTAACTGACATTAATAATCGTGACGTAATTACGGCGGTACTAGGTGGCATCCCGACAGATGTATTAATGGATACCGGTTCATACATCTCGTTAATTAGCTCTGATTTAGCTAAGCATTTTACATGCAAACTACATGCGTGCATTCCACTGTTGCATGGTTTTGGTGGCGCGGAAATACCAAATAATATAAGTACCGAGTACGTTTTTGAATACTCCGGTAGTTATAGGCACCGATGTACTCGTATTAAGCAGAGACGGAGTGTCTTACATTCGCATTGCGAATTCACAACGAATCATTCGGTCCATTAAATTACCGATTAATATCATATCCGATTGTACGGTAGATTTGGATCTTCATTCTATTAACACGTCACCGTCATAAAATTAGGTTTTATGCCGGTTGTCATAGTAACCATATTAAATCCACTTATGTTTTATTAAAATAACAACAGATATCACCGATGCGTAAGAGTGTGTCAACGACCAAGACTTTATGATTTTCTAATGTCATGGTTATGGAAAATGTAACTGTGTGCTTCATTAATAATACTATCCGACTATGTGGCTGTGTCAATGACTAAAAACTGTGTGATCATGTGGGTATGTATGTGGGTATGTAATTAATTATGTTTTGTATGCAATACTGAACGACGATCGTCCACTGCTCTACGAACTTGAAAATAATTCAAATTATTTTATGAAAGCAAAATTCACTTCCATAATGCAAGATTTTAGGAACACGCAAAAGAAACTTATATATCACAAGAACAAAATTATATTCATAAGAATAACGGGAAAAAATTAATAAATAAATAAGCTCTTATTAATGTAAATTAGGCCATGACACACGAACACACACAAACAAATAAATATCAATATATATTGATATGAAATATTTAAAACACACGTCCGTCCCAATATGTTTATATAGCACAAATTTCACTCTCAATTCATAGTGAAACATCACCTTCATAGATTTATGTTTCCCTGGTACGATGTTATGAGTTGCGGTACGAGACCAGTAAAAAAAAATTTACTTTCGAAGCGGGCATTTCTTTTTCTATAAATGATAAGGCACTAAGTTCGTACAGGCACTTTCGTCTCTTTACTTCGAAATATACACTTAATCAATTTTGACTAAAATTTACTGAAAAAAAAACATATATAACGGCGTAGTTCTTATTATTCAAAAAACTAATAATTGTCGGTAGTTGAAATAATCAGGTGTTAGCCGCATAACCACCTGCGTAGCCACCTGTGTAAGTGTAGTCACAACAATGTTGGTCTACAATTAAGAATAAAGTCATTGATGACGTCAGTTATGCTGGCGTCACTCTTTTTAAAAACCACGGCCTGGACCGTACTTCGACATATACTCGTATGTATTTTTTGATTAGAAAACATGTATATGATTTCATTTTCATCTCGTCTGTCAATTGATCATGGTTGCTTGCTACAAAGGAATCACCAGAACTTCGAAAATTGGTCAAGTTTGTTTCATAGTGCGGGAACCAGGACTTCATAAGTCTGAAGGAGTTGTACAATATGTTTCATGATTGCTGTGAAAAGTAAAACTTTATTGACCTGACTACAGTTACGTATAAATACATAATATGGGACTCACGATTTTGATAACGTTGCATACTAGGAGAACAGACTTAAGTATTCTGATTTGTATACAATACTGATACGACTACCCACTGCTCTTAGTTTTCCAGATATGTATGTAAGGCAGACTTTTAAGATTGACAAAATACATTGTTACAAAATGTATGTCTAAGAAAATCTCAGAAGAAAAAAAACTGTTTTTTACATTAGTTTTCAGTAAGCTTGATACAATTGCCCTTTATGCTCTCTGATTTTAGATATCTTAGTTTGATTTAATTTTGAAAACGGGAATTCCTTTCTTCATGATAGCCGACACTAAAATATAGTTTCGCCTTAGTTCGTGCATGCATGTTTGTCACAACGGCTGCACTATTAACCCTTTGAAATGCATATTTGTATGTTTATCGTAGAACCAATTCTCTGGGTTTTCGTAGCATCCCCGTAGCAAATTGTGTAATAGTATTCTGTAGCTTTATGAACACCTGGTACTTCATAATACGCAATAAACGTGACTTGAAACTACGGTTCACAATTTGTTTTTAAATTTAAACTTATTTTTTAAAGGAACGTGCATTATCCAGTAAAAAGTAAATAAAAGTAAAGATAGACAGGTAGTTTTATAAAGTAAAGGCAGAGATAAAAAACCATCTCTTATTTACTCATTAAATATTTCATACTTCGTGTATGATTAACAAATAAAAAATAAAAAATTAAATCCATACTATATACTATATACTATTTTACTATATACTAATATTTTATCATTATTATTATTGCTGTTGTTATTATTATTATTATTATTATTATTATTATATTATAAATGTAACTCTGTCTGTCTGTCTGTTACGCTTTCACACCTAAACCAGTGAACCGATTTTGATGAAATTTGGTATTTATCGCAAAAAATGGGGGAATGGGTAAAAAGAGGGGATGACTGTTCGTATGGAAAATCGTCATTTTTGAAGATATAACAGTGAAACTTTGTATTTAGACACTTTATTAGGAATGAAAGAACATAGGCTACTTTTTATAGCGAAAATTGGGGTAAAAACAGGTGATGAATGTTCGTATGGAAAATTGTCACTTTTAGAAATATAACAGTGAAACTATGTATTTAGACACCGCTTGTGTCGCTCTTAGTCTATCCCCTCACCCCAGACCCGTCCGGTATGGTAGTACCTGCCGGTAAAGCCCTGGGGATCACTGGAGCACTCAAGCCCCCCACCACGACAAGTTGACAGCCCCCGGGGGATCGTCGAATTAACCTACCCTAATCTACAATCATGTAATAAAGTGATGAAATACACATGTATTTCATCACTTAATATTTTCCAACCCGACCCCAAAAAAAAAAAAAAAAAATATTTTAATAAAACTCATCTGTCCCATATCGGTTTTTTTTCAATCTATAGTGTAAAATCACCCGCAAAGATCTATGTTCTCCTGGTCAGGTGATATGAGTAGCGTTGGAGCTACGAGAAATAATAAAAATCTTTTTAACTTGCAAAGCTGGGAAATAACGATATTATTTTTAGACAAATGCCTTTAGTTTGTGAAGTCTATTTCGAGTCTCCACTTTCTTAACTACTAGATTTGGGAATAACTCCTTTTTGCTGATTCGCCTGAAACTAACCGAAAAAATCTATCGCTTTGATGAACATTAATTAATAAATAAATTATTATTATTTTTCTGATTTATTTATTTAGAATAACAATAAAATATATTTTTTTAATTCTGTTTTTCTGTCTCTTATACATTTAATTAATCATTATTGTTTTGGATTAATTTTCTCGTTCTTTTTAAAACAAAACAAAACATAGCTCAAGTCAGGTTTATTTCATAATATAATGTACCAGGTATTCATAAAGCTCCAGAGTACTGTGCTACGATTTGATACGAGATTTTTATGTAAAATAAAAAAAAAGTATATTGATCTCACTACAGATTAATGTATCATAGTATGGGAGTCACGTTCTTGATAGCGTTGCATACTAGAAGATCAAATTTAAGTATTCTGGTTTAATTATTCGGACGGCCCACTGTGGCTAATGTTAAATATAAATAAAGGAGGCTTTTAAGGTATACATAATATGTAGTTACAAAATGTATTCCTAAGAAGATTAAAAAACTTTTTGTTTTACATTTTCTTTCAATAATCGGAACAAGAAAAATGATTTAACTTATAGTCTTCTACACGGAATTATAATTGTAAGATATTGAAAATCTTCATAAAAGAAAATGATGTGTTTAAAGTTAAACATTTTTCTTCTTTTAATTTAAGGTTTTAGGAATTTTAATAGCGTACAAATAGTTTTAAAGAAACAAACTATAATTTAATGACATTAGCATTTGAAAGTGCTGAGAAATCCTAATGAACAAGAGGAAACAAACAAGTAAATAAAAGTTCAATACAATGGAAGTAAGTAAGGAAGGAGTAATATATACATATGATATATAAAAAAATATATATAAATAATTCCATGTAAAGTTTCCTACAGAAACCTGGCTTATGGCCATGATTTCAAAATACTCATCTCAACAAGTCTACTCTAACAGTCCAGTCACAACTAACTAATTCTCAGTTAAGAATATTTGACTGTATAGAAAAACAGGTATTTATAAAAATCAAGTATTGTTTCTCACACTTTCGTAGCAAACAAATAAATAATATAAATAATATATACATTTATAAAAAAATTGATAATGTAAAATAATTTAAAATGTCCTTCCGACGTAAACTGACTAAAAATAGACGTGTGGCACTCGGAGACTGCCGCGGTAAAGCTATTGCATAGCATTTTATCAACTTATGCAATTATAATCATATTTTTATTTTATATATGCAGTATTTTTTTTTCTTTGTTCTTTTTTTCTTTCTAGATGCCGTAACTTGTGCTATCTATTTCAATAAAATCGTAATAAAATAATATAATGATACGTGTCAGTGACGAGTGCTCATTGCTCGGATGTGTATTCTTTAGTGTGATGCCACTACTGTATTTATATCACAAGCTTCTCGTCAGCAAGTCTAATAACACGTGATGTCACGTAATTATTTTTTTATAATTTTAACACCATATATATACATATACATACACGATAAGGTCTAACTAGTTGCGGGCTTGAACTTACTCGTGGACGAAGACAAAAAGCACCTAGCGTTGTGTGTGAAAGAGATAGAATCAGTCGTGAGCAGTTAGCAGCTAGTTAGCCCTCATAGTGTAGTCGCACGCACACATACACCGTGCCGAAGATTGCCAAACTGAAACGACGTTCGATGTTAGGAGTTAGAAATTTTCGCTACGGAATTTCTGAATTCGGTCTCCGCGCTCAAGGCCCGCGATAGAAGCTATGCAATAAAAGGTTTAAAAGGTCTTGTACACTAGAATTTAAAAAAAGACTAGGAATTCTTAAGAGTTAAGTACAATCCATGAAGAGATTGTTACAAAATTGCTAGGAAGAGTATATTTCCCCTTTTTTGATAAAAAAATGTATTTCATTGTAACATAAAAATATAATGAAATCTTAAAAAACAATCAATTCGTTAGATAAATAAATTTTTGAAATAGGCATTCTACATAAATATTGGGTTACAAACCATATATACATACATACATTCTCATATAGTACTTTTAACTGTCAGTCCTTACATTGGTCTTACCATTATAATTTGATTTATTTCATTTGATATATACCCACACATAGACATAGGCATGAACAGAAATATATAATAAGTTGCAATAAATATGTATCATTAACAAGACATTGTCAGACCCCTTATAAAAAAATAAAATAAAAAAATAAAATGTAATATTCTTTTGTTGTTTTATGTTCCGATAATAAATTTAAAGCGAATTCCGAGTCTCCAGGCAGAATAAATATTTAAAAAATACTGCGAAACTGTAGAGATCTCGTGTATTGTATAATATGAAGTAGTATGAATTCAAGCAATATGCAACGATCTGCTACAAGAATGCTACGGAAACAAAGAGAACATTGGATAATGACCTTATGTTATACTGACAACGGTCAGTGAATGAAAAAAATTAACAAAACTAAGAACTTTGTCTAGTTGTAATGCTTGAGCTACTTTTTTCTTGCTTACCAGAAATATAGGCGTCAAGTTTAATGCGAAATGTACTTATAGGTCGAAAATGGCCCGAAATAATTTGAGAAAAGTGTAATACGGCCATGCCGCTTTTTTATTTTTGCTTGACTTGGCGGTTCACTATCGTACCAACAGGTTAATTTCACAATTCATTTTTCAGACAATATTGACTTTTATCTATAGTAACAAAATAGTTTTAAATCCAATTACCACTTCAATAAGCAAATATATATGTACAAAATTTCTAATTAATTAATGTCGGTCAGGTATGCGTGTTCATATTGTATCATATCTCAAGTCTATCCTACGACGATCCCTATGTACACTACGGGGTTCTGAAACCTTCGCACAAATCGGTAGATTTAAAATTCTCTCTTTATATAAAAGAAATTTATGTAATGTATGATTAATTACATACCCACATACATACCCACATGATCACACAGTTTTTAGTCATTCACACAGCCACATAGTCGGATAGTATTATTAATGAAGCACGCAGATACATTTTCCATAACCATGACATTAGAAAATCATAAAGTCTTGGTCGTTGACACACTCTTACGCATCGGTGATATCTGTTGTTATTTTAATAAAACATAAGTGGATTTAATATGGTTACTATGACAACCGGCATAAAACCTAATTTTATGACGGTGACGTGTTAATAGAATGAAGATCCAAATCTACCGTACAATCGGATATGATATTAATCGGTAATTTAATGGACCGAATGATTCGTTGTGAATTCGCAATGCGAATGTAAGACACTCCGTCTCTGCTTAATACGAGTACATCGGTGCCTATAACTACCGGAGTATTCAAAAACGTACTCGGTACTTATATTATTTGGTATTTCCGCGCCACCAAAACCATGCAACAGTGGAATGCACGCATGTAGTTTGCATGTAAAATGCTTAGCTAAATCAGAGCTAATTAACGAGATGTATGAACCGGTATCCATTAATACATCTGTCGGGATGCCACCTAGTACCGCCGTAATTACGTCACGATTATTAATGTCAGTTACGACTTCTCGACAAAAATTTACGTTACCCGAGTTCGATCGTCCTTAAGCAAAACAGTTCGGTTCACTATGACCGACTTTCTTACAGAAGTTACAAGCTACGGATTTAAATTGAAACGAATTAGTCCTTGAGGATTGAGGCAGAGGCAAGTTTCGTGGCTTAGTTTTATTAATGTCAGGTTTAGGCCGTTTATTACTGCATGATGCACTCATGTGTCCCCATTTATTATACTCACAGCATTTAATATTTATTTATTTATATATTTATATACCAAGAGAAGAAATAGTTACATAATTAATTATAAAAGACATGTGATGCACAAAGGATAACTTATCTCTTAAAAGAGACCTCTACGAGAAACCCTTTTCATAAAGGAAACTACATAAAGAAGCGTGGTGTACATAGGTACAATAAAAAGAGTGAAGGGAAAAAAAATATAGAGATTTATATATAAATAAGCAAACAAAAAAATATATAATAATAGAAAATTTTGATATTATACATACATAGATATATACATAATTATACATATATACAAATAGTATATATAAATATATACAAATAGTATGAATAAATAAACATTACATATCAGAAGGTAAAAGTGACAGAAGATGTCACTTAAGTTAATGTTTAAATGCAGGTGCACTTGGTCTCTCTTTGTTAACAGAAGGTGGGAGTGAGTTCCAAAGCTATGCACCTTGGACAGAGAACGATTTACGGAAAAATTTTGTATTAAAGGAGGGGATATCGAGAGGCTCCACTATGCTATATTTTGCATATCATGTTATATATGCCTGAATCTCTTCTTCATCCTGGCAATTATCCCAGCATTAGCCAGGGTCTGCCTTCCTGCTTAAACTCCTCCACTTTGCACGATCTTTAGCATCCGCGGTGGTAAGTCCATTGGCTCTCATATCCTGTTTCACGGTGTCCAGCCATCGCTTTCTTGAGCGTCCTGGGGGTCTTGCTCCAGGGACCGACATATCAAGGCAAATTTTTCCGACGTAATTCTCAGGCCGGCGTGCAACGTGACCATACCATCTCAGGCGACTCTCTTGAAGCTTATCCGCTACGTCACGGACTCCAAGACTACCTCGGATAAATGTGTTACGTATACGGTCAGCTCGCGTTACGCCACACATCCACCTCAGCATCTTCATCTCCGTGACGTGAAGCTCCTGAGTGTGCCTGGACAGTGTTGGCCAACATTCGCTTCCATATAAGAGAACCGGTCGGATTATGCTCTTGTATATTATTCCCTTGAGCTTGGTAGGTATTCTGCGATCGCAGACCACACCTGTGACCTCACGCCATTTCGCCCAAGCAGCGCTGATCCGGGCTTGGACATCGTGATCGATGCCTCCGGACTCATGCAGAATAGATCGAAGGTACTTGATTTTTTCCGACTTAACGGCTGGTTCAGGACCTATATGGATAGTGCAAGAGTCCGGGCTTCCGCAAGCCATGTACTCGGTCTTCGTCACATTTAGTTTAAGACTACCGTTCTCAAGCGTACCCTTCCAGAGGTTCACTCTTCGCTCTAGCGTCAACCTGCTCTCATCAATGAGCGCTATGTCATCGGCATACATCATCAGCCATGGAGGCTGGTCCTGGATGTTAGCCGAGACAGTGTCCAGCACTACATTGAACAAGAAGGGGCTAAGAGCCGAGCCTTGGTGAACCCCTACTGAGATCGGAAAGGGTTTTGTATCGCCAACAGCAGTCCTAACCATTCAAACGGAATCGCGGTACATGTCTCTAATGATGTCAATATAGGCCTCAGGGATGCCTTTGAATCGCAATGCCCACCAGATACATTGACGAGGAACGCAGTCAAAGGCCTTCTGCAGATCTAGGAATGCGACATGCAGAGCTCTCCTTTTTTCCCTGTATACCTCCATCAGAGTTCTGATGGCAAAGATGGCGTCCAAGGTGCCCGATCCTGGCTGAAATCCATATTGACATTCCGAGACAGTACACTCTCGGCGGAGCCTGTGGTCGATCATAAGCTCAAAGAGCTTCATGGTATGACTCATGATCTTAACGCCCCTATAACTACCACAATCTTGAACACTGCCCCTGCCTTTGTATATAGGGGTAATGTAACTATAACGCCACTGATGTGGCATAGTCCCAGTGTTCAAGACGCAGTTAAAAAGGTCCGTCAGTATGAGCACACCAAGAGAGCCCAATGATTTCCACGCTTCGATCGGAATATCGTCAGGTTCCACCCCTTTCCGATTCTTCATGCGTCGAAGACAATTCCGAGTTTCGTCAGGTGTTATTGGGGCAATAAGTCCAAGATTAGGAGGTATTTCGGTTGGAAGACTGCACGGGTGCTGAGTATTTAGCAACTCCTTGAAGTAGCATCTCCATCTCTCCTTCACAGAGGCATGATTACACAGCAACGTGCCTTGGGAATCTTTGACGCTAAGACATTTTGCGATATCTTGCGTCGCCTTATCCCGAGCTCGTGCCAATTTGTAAATGAGCTTCTGCCCCTCCGCAGTTTCAAGTGTATCATATAATGGTGATAACCTATCACTGCGAGCTCTGGCAACAGCCCTTTTACTGGCACGTTTCGCTGCTATGTACTCTAGTCTGTCTTCAGGAGAGTTTGATTGCTGCCACTTCTTAAAGGCAGTCTTCTTTTCACGAATCACCTCCTGCACTTCGTCATTCCACCACCATGTCTTCTTGTCAATGACCCGTCCTCCCTTAGAAAGGCCTAGAACTCGTTTACCTGCTGTGATAATTGCTGACTGGGCTCGATCCCAAACTTCCTGAGCAGTTTCGGTATTAGTCGACAGATTTTGACTCTCAACCTCTGCCCGAAAGCTGGTCTGCATCGTTCCATTCAGCAACCACCACCTGATGCGAGGCTTACGTTTCTCGGCCACTTTCTTTTTCGGGGTAACGACATAGTCCATGACAAGAAGTCGATGTTGGGCCGTCAGACTTTCACCAGGAATGACTTTACAGTTAGTCACCTTGCTGATATGACACCGTCTGGTCAGCAGATAATCTATTTGGGTTGAGTGGGACCCGCTCTTATATGTGATAAGGTGCTGTGGAGTCTTTTGGAAGAACGTGTTCACGACGGCTAAGTCAGACGCAATACAGGTTCTGAGAATATTTTCTCCCTCTGCATTGCGGCGACCATAACCAAAACCACCGTGTACACGGTCAAACGTTTCCGCAGCCCTACCTACGTGGCCATTTAAGTCCCCCCCAACTATGATTACTTCAGCAGCTGGTATAGCACGTAGAACCTCTTCAAATTGCTCCCAGAATGACTCTTTTTCGGACCCGCTACATCCAGCCTAAGGAGTATAAGCACTGATCAAGTTAGTGATCACTCCCTCGACCAGTACCCGCACCCGCATCAGGCGGTCGCAGCGACGATCAACTTCAAGAAGACCATTCCGAAGCTCCTCAGATAGCACTACCGCTACACCAGCTTTACCTGAAGGCGACCCAGTGTATATCAGCCGGTAACCCTGTCCGATGTTCCGAGACTTATTGCCCTTCCAGCGAGTTTCCTGGAGGAACGCACACTGGACCCGACGTCTCATGAGTACATCTGCGAGTTCTCTGCATCGTCCGGTTAGAGAGCCAATATTCCACGTTGCAAAGCGGAGTTTCCTTTGGGGTACTAACGTCTTTAGCCGTGCCCGTACTTGACACGTTAGCCCTTGCCCACTTATCGCAGGTGTAGGGCGATGTGCCTGCGCGTCGTTTATCGGCGACGCCCTAGCCGTACCCAGTCCATAAACTTTTGCAACCATAAGAGTGGCGGGAGTGGTTTTAACGGAGCGACTGCCGTCTGACCTCCAAAACCCCGTTTTACGGGTAAAACCAGGAAATGAAAAGATAGAGAATGGGGGAAAGAGGTTAGGAAGGGGAATGAGGGGAGGTACAGGACACCACCTTCATGGACTGAGGATAGAGGTATGAAAGTGGTGGCTCGAGGATCCGGGGTCGCGTACCCGTATGCCCAAGGCTAAATATCGGAAAAATACTTAGTAGGACACCCTCTGGATAAATATATATGCCTGAATATAATGATGAAATTTAAGAATACTCCTTGCCATATAGACATCTAATAATTAATTATAACTGGCTATTGGATAATAATAGTATGTAATTTTACCAGACAAACGTTTCGTTATATACTTTTGTTGTTTGACGAATACCTTAACGAATACCATATCCCTAAACATAACGATAATTTTTAAGAATGTGCCCTCATATCTTAGAATTTACAAATTAAAAATGCCTATGTAACATATCCCTGAATGTTAAGTTACAATATATTTATTGCCTATTAATGTTTTTTAAGTCTGTGGATTTTTTCGATATTTAGAATATTTTCTACATAATTTGATAATTTTTTTAGAAAATATTCTAAAAAATATATCAAATTGTGTATTAGTTATCGTTTTATAATTAATTACAAAAACATTTTCGCTACGTCGAAAACTTCCTATATTAAATGAATCTTGATGGAAATAACATCGGGTTTTACCTAGTGTATTATATACTCCATTGAAGAGCATTTTATTTAACATATCTTTGATTTAATTTTGTTTTAATTTATATCATGTAGCGAGACATTTGAAAAATTTTCTAAATTTAAATATGGAAATTTAATGTTTAAATAAAATGAAACTAGTAAATTGTTGTTTGTGTTATGAAAAAGTATAATAATGTTGTTAATCTACTTCACATATTATATCATATTATTATCGTATGCTTTTGAAAAACTTCTATTAAAAAAAAAAACAATACATTGACGATAAAAAATGTATATTATGGATATGGACATGGAGCTTATGAGCTTGTTGCATGTTAAGGTCCCTCAATAATTTTCACACAACTGGAAGCGTATCCCTAAGATGAACTAGAGACTTTCGAATCCCTAGTTTATCACTAGAAAGGAAACGGGACATAACAGAGTTAAATATAAATGAGAATACTACTGAAATCATACCGATATAGGTTAACCCGAAAGAAATCATGAAAAGAGATACATAGATTTATGGACGACAGATGTGTCAGTCGAGATAGAACCTCTGAAGTAATTCTTATTAGTTATGAATGATTTTTTGTTAAATCGCATTTAAGTTAGTTGTAATTTGATAATAAATTATAATTACCTACAATTTTTTTATGACAAATATAATTCATTTCAATACACACGATGTAACTCACAAGCACTACATTTTTTAGTAATCAAGATTGCTTAATGCGCTCGGGAATTGCGAGTTGGCTGAGTTGCGAGACTTGGTTTGCTGATAAAAAATTTGGTTTTTCATGGCATTGCGTTTTCATGCTAATGCCAAGTCAATCTATTTATTTAAACATAAAATATTTTTAATTTTAATGTGGTCACTATGAGATATGGTTAGATAGTTAATAACGTTATAACTTAAGACAGAAGGCCCTTTAAGAGGGGACCGAAAAGATCAACCGACTTGGTATTACGTACATCATCCAAAATTTTACAATGAAAGAACAGTGTTGCGGGACTTGTTTTTTTTTTAACTTTTGTTATCGATGGCATCTCATTTATTTTTGTGGAAAACCTCCTTTTTTTCTTTTTTTCCAGTATGATCTACTTCTCTAACACTCGTGCTATCAACGAATTTTCTGAGAGCCCACTCTCTGACTTATGATTCGAGCTACACGTGTATATTTATAGATTACCTTGAAAAGTGGACAGAAAATTTAAAATAGTTTAGTTTTTCCCTGAGTTATTCACTAAACACAAATTGTATTCAAAATTTTGAAGCTTCTATATAAACTAGAAGCGCCTTACAGTTTTGATGATGGGTCAGCCAGTGAATGAAAAAAATTTAACAAAACTAAGAACTTTGTCTAGTTGTAATGCTTGAGCTACTTTTTTCTTGCTTACCAGAAACATAGGCGTCAAGTTTAATGCGAAATGTACTTATAGGTCGAAAATGGCCCGAAATAATTTGAGAAAAGTGTAATACGGCCATGCCGCTTTTTTATTTTTGCTTGACTTGGCGGTTCACTATCGTACCAACAGGTTAATTTCACAATTCATTTTTCAGACAATATTGACTTTTATCTATAGTAACAAAATTGTTTTAAATCCAATTACCACTTCAGTAAGCAAATATATATGTACAAAATTTCTAATTAATTAATGTCGGTCAGGTATGCGTGTTCATATTGTATCATATCTCAAGTCTATCCTACGACGATCCCTATGTACACTACGGGGTTCTGAAACCTTCGCACAAATCGGTAGATTTAAAATTCTCTCTTTATATAAAAGAAATTTATGTAATGTATGATTAATTACATACCCACATACATACCCACATGATCACACAGTTTTTAGTCATTGACACAGCCACATAGTCGGATAGTATTATTAATGAAGCACACAGTTACATTTTCCATAACCATGACATTAGAAAATCATAAAGTCTTGGTCGTTGACAGACTCTTACGCATCGGTGATATCTGTTGTTATTTTAATAAAACATAAGTGGATTTAATATGGTTACTATGACAACCGACATAAAAACTAATTTTATGACGGTGACGTGTTAATAGAATGAAGATCCAAATCTACCGTACAATCGGATATGATATTAGTCGGTAATTTAATGGACCGAATGAGTCGTTGTGAATTCGCAATGCGAATGTAAGACACTCCGTCTCTGCTTAATACGAGTACATCGGTGCCTATAACTACCGGAGTATTCAAAAACGTACTCGGTACTTATATTATTTGGTATTTCCGCGCCACCAAAACCATGCAACAGTGGAATGCACGCATGTAGTTTGCATGTAAAATGCTTAGCTAAATCAGAGCTAATTAACGAGATGTATGAACCGGTATCCATTAATACATCTGTCGGGATGCCACCTAGTACCGCCGTAATTACGTCACGATTATTAATGTCAGTTACGACTTCTCGACAAAAATTTACGTTACCCGAGTTCGATCGTCCTTAAGCAAAACAGTTCGGTTCACTATGACCGACTTTCTTACAGAAGTTACAAGCTACGGATTTAAATTGAAACGAATTAGTCCTTGAGGATTGAGGCAGAGGCAAGTTTCGTGGCTTAGTTTTATTAATGTCAGGTTTAGGCCGTTTATTACTGCATGATGCACTCATGTGTCCCCATTTATTATACTCACAGCATTTAATATTTATTTATTTATATATTTATATACCAAGAGAAGAAATAGTTACATAATTAATTATAAAAGACATGTGATGCACAAGGATAACTTATCTCTTAAAAGAGACCTCTACGAGAAACCCTTTTCATAAAGGAAACTACATAAAGAAGCGTGGTGTACATAGGTACAATAAAAAGAGTGAAGGGAAAAAAAATATAGAGATTTATATATATGTCGGCGTTAATGATAAATATGTAATAATTAAAATAATACTAATTATTACTCAATTGATTTGTTGGTTTCGTTAAATAACTTTTGATTGTAAATAATAATTTTAGTTTTATTTAGAAGTAAAACGACTCAGACTTCATCCACCAATCAGTGAATCAGGTGAGTTGTGAAGGGAGGGGACGGCTCCTATATAAGCAGGGCTAATCGTCGATGAGCCAGTAGTGGTTCGGCAGCCGTCCTGTTCACAACTCATAATTGTGGTCAAGGGATCCGCCTGAATCATCTACTTATTTTAATAAGTACTATAAATGGAGGATAATTCTCTCAACCGTGAGACTTCAGAGCCACCTAGCTCGCCCATACTCCAATCGCGAGCCGACATCAGAAGTGGGATGGATCCAGCAGGTCCATCGTCTCACGCAAAAGGAGGAAATGTGCCAAAGAACTCGGATACCCTTCTGGCACTGGCCAGCATTCTGGAAACATTATCTAAACAACAACAGGCCAGTATGCAAGCAAATGAAGATTTCCTTGCAGGTTTACTTTTCAATTTGATTTCAACAACACAAAGGTTAAGGTTAAGTGACATCTATATCGCATCTTTTACCCCAGACGGGAACGTGCCTATAATGGACTGGTGCTCCATGTTGACCAAGCAAAAAATCACTGGAATATAAGTGACTCTGAAATTTGTACCAAAATAGCTAGATTGTTAGAAGGCTGAGCTAAAACCATTGGGGATACATGGCCTGTCAAGTCATCAGTGTGAAAAGACACGCGAGAAGCTTTAATATAAACATTTGAACCTGAAGCGAGATACTCTAATGACATATTAAAACTAATGATTTCAGGTTGGACACAGCGCATCCAGTTAAACCCATAAAAAAGGTGTGGCAGATCTGGAAACGTGTAATAAACAGCGATAAGGAGAAGGATGCTGTTGAAGCAGTAATTGGCTGTGTAGATAATGAATACTTGCGGCCTCGTCTTTTGTCAAGTGTGGAAAAGCTGGGCATATTCAGACAAACTGTAACATAATAACTGATATTGTGAGTGATTCTCAACCATTGTTGAGTTCTAGTTTCGACAGAGCGGAAGGATCCAAAACTACGTGCAATTACCGTGGCAAAATTGGGTATGTAGAATCTACATGTTTCGGAAAAGGTTAGTGAAGTTTTAAACAAGGTCGACTTATTGAGGGAACATAGCGGAATGTTGACTCCAATGAATATAAGCGTGGGCAACTTTAACTGCGTGCCATTCTACGACAGCGGTGCTTCTCGGTTTTTGGTAAGACGGTCGCTGGGCTCTTCCTTTCCACGAAAACGAGAGTAATGTCTATTGATGTTCAAGGGGTGGGCAGGGGGAGCGTTCCAATATTGTCGTGTCAACGGGTCAAGACTTTGTGCAATTGTTGAAGATCATGAAACTCTTTGTAACGTTTTAATTGGTGCAGATTTGGTTGTAGGAACAGGACTGACTGTGCTTATTACGGAGGAGGGTGCTGCTGTGGTAAGACATTCTACTATTGATACAGCGTTAACATTTGAAATACCCTTTCCAGATATTGACACCGATTTGGCCAACGAGGCGGAGATTAGGGAGTTGAAGGGTCTTTTGGCCAAATTCTGTGCTACATTTGCTACCGGAATACCAAAAGCCAAAGTGGGGACAGGAGGTTGACACATACAACTCAGGGACCCACTTGGAGTGGTTTCAAGACGACCTTATAGGATGGCACCAATGGAGCGAAGGAGGGTTGAAACTATTATTGTAGATTTAATTGCCAGTGGTGTGATCCGTGAAAGTGCTTCTAATTTCGCAAGTCCTGTGGTTCTCGTCAGGAAGGGGAGTGGCGAGGATAGGATGTGCACGGGTAACCGTGAACTTAATGTAAACACTATTTCTATCAAGCTTTCATTGCCCCGGATGGACTCTACGATTATACGGGAATGTCTTTTGGATTAACTGGCGCTCCGGAAGTGTTCCAACGAGCAGTCATGACTGCTCTGCGGTTGTTACTGGATAATATTTTGGTCTATATGGATGACGTCTTGATAAAATGTCAGAGGATTTGCAAGCTCTTGAAGGGGTTTTGGCTGCTTTGACAGAGGTTGGATTTTCAAAAAAAAAACGCGGGAAGATGTTCCTTCTTTAGAACAGCAATTAATTGTCTCGGTGACCTGATATCAAATGGTGCTGTGCGCCCGGGTCCGAGAGGGGTCGAAGCGCTCTAGAGGTCTCCTGTGCCAGCCCGTGTTAGGTAAGTACGTCAATTTTGTGGATTAGCAGGTTACTTTATACGTTTTATACCATCATTTTCCGAACGTGTATTACCACTTTATAATTTGACTAAGAAGGATGATAAATTCGAAATGACAGCTGAAAATGGAAATACCAGACTTGACGTAGTTCGGCGTCTAACCTCGGCACCAATACTAACCATTTTTAAGGAAGATTGACTAAACGAACTATATACGGATGCAAGCAGTACAGGTCTTGGCGCTATCCTTATCCAAATAAACGAGGGTAAGCAACATCAAATAGCATATACGAGTATGAGAATAACGATTCTAGAAAGTCACTACCATGCTTATGAATTAGAAGCTCTTGCAATAGTACACGCCGTAAAACACTTCAGACAGTACCTTTATGGAAGATATTTTAGTATAGTCACTGACTGTAATGCCATAAAATCTTTATCTCATGAACTTTTACCAAGAATTCACAGGTGGTGGTTATTTTTAAAACATTACAATTTCAAAATTGAATATCGACAAGATTTTTCAGCAGAAATCGTATTATGTGTATTAACTTAATTCAAAACATAGATCCATGGCTTAAGGTCGAACAGCGACGTGATGCTGATCTTGCCGTGTTAATTAAACAAATTTGGAAGTGGCGACACGATGACCGCTTAACGTCTTCATGACCTTGTTTTGGAGCGTAAATACCAGAATGAAGAACCAGGATCCAAAAAATGGAAGCAAGTAGTTCCCAAATAATATCAGTGGAGCATTATTAATTGCTATCATACTGCTCTGGAACACTTCGGGTAGGAGAAAACTCTTGCCAAAAATTCGTGAAATTTATTGGTTTCTTGAAATGTCCACAACCGTAAGGCGATTTATTGATAATTGTGCCATTTGCAAAACGAGCAAAAGATGATCAGGAGCCAAACAGATACAAATGTATCCTATTGAGAAGAAATCTATCCTATTTGATATGATTCACATAAATGCGACGGGGCGATTCACTAAGAAACATGATAAAAATGAATATGTAATCGTAATAATCGATGCTTATACAAAATATGTAACCTTGACTTACGCAACTAATAAGACAGCAACCATGGCGCTTCGTGCACTGGAATACGTGGTTTCGTTATTTAGGACACCTAGACAAATAATTAGTGATCAAGATACAGCTTTTAAAGTCGAATTTGAATTTTGTAAATTTCATGGTATTTATCAACATTACATAGCTCCTGGCGTAAGTCGCAATAATGGACAAATTGAACGTGTAATGGCAGTAATCAAAAATGGGTTAACGATTATAGGAAACTACGGAACTAAGGATTGGAAGAAAGGTTTGAATTCTCTCGAACTAGCAATTAATTGCACTAAGCACAAAACTACGAATGTATGTCCTATAAAAGCTTTAACTGGAAGACAGTGCGCAGTACCTGTAGAACTACTTACGTTAATAAACGAAGATGAAAGGATAGTAAATTGAAGTCAACTCGATGATTACATTAAGAAGAAAATTAACGTTAGGAGAACTCAAGATAAATTAAGGTTGGACAAAGGAAAGGCTAAAGTAAAGGAAAGGTTAAAGTTATAAGATTGGAAAAGGGTGAAATTGGATTAGATCTTAAATACCCTGATGCATATGAAATCAAAAAAATATATATATTTCCTAACGATCGATATCAAATTGAGATAGTTGGAATAGAAAAAAAAGGGATTTCTCACGAACAACTGCGGTTAGCTCCAATACCAGATGAAAATGCGATAATTACAGGGTTCCGTGTCGGCGTTGGAAGGTTTGTCAGTTGTTGGATCAAGCTTAACTCGAGTAGAAGTTGCGTAGAAGTTGCTGATCAAAGTTTCACACAAAATACTAATTCTATCAATTCATCAAAAGATTAAAAGTTTGCAGTTTTACGCTTTTAAATTTTGTTGAGAACAGGGGCCTCCAAAATAATGGGTTGTATAGATTTTGTTCAGGACAGGGGCCTGACAGGGGCCTCCAAAATCATGGGTTGTATAGATTTTGTTGAGGACAGGGGCCTCCAAAATAATGTTTTGTATAGATTTTGTTGAGGACAGGGGCCTCCAAAATCATGGGTTGTATAAATTTAAATCATGGGTTGTATAAATTTTGTTGAGGACAGGGGCCTCCAAAATCATGGGTTGTATAAATTTCGTTGAGGACAGGGGCCTCCAAAATTATGGGTTAAATAGATTTTTTTGAGGACAGGGACCTCCAACAATATGACTTAAATAAATTTTACTAAGGACAGTCGGTTTCAAGATTTTAGAAGCAAAGTTGAGCAGTTGAGCAGAGGAACCTCCAAATTTTGTTGAATAGATTTTTTAATAGGTCGAGGGCGACCTTTGTGCAGAATGGCCGTGTCGGCGTTAATATGTAATAATTAAAATAATACTAATTATTACTCAATTGATTTGTTGGTTTCGTTAAATAACTTTCGATTGTAAATAATAATTTTAGTTTTATTTAGAAGTAAAACGACTCAGACTTCATCCACCAATCAGTGAATCAGGTGAGTTGTGAAGGGAGGGGACGGCTCCTATATAAGCAGGGCTAATCGTCGATGAGCCGGTAGTGGTTCGGCAGCCGTCCTGTTCACAACTCATAATTGTGGTGAAGGGATCCGCCTGAATCATCTACTTATTTTAATAAGTACTATAAATGGAGGATAATTCTCTCAACCGTGAGACTTCAGAGCCACCTAGCTCGCCCATACTCCAATCGCGAGCCGACATATAGATAAGCAAACAAAAAAAATATAATAATAGAAAATTTTGATATTATACATACATAGATTTATACATAGATTTATACATAAATATACACATAAATATATACAAATAGTATGAATAAATAAACATTACATATCAGAAGGTAAAAGTGACAGAAGATGTCACTTAAGTTAATGTTTAAATGCAGGTGCACTTGGTCTCTCTTTGTAAACAGAAGGTGGGAGTGAGTTCCAAAGCTGTGCACCTTGGACAGAGAACGATTTACGGAAAAATTTTGTATTAAAGGAGAGGATATCGAGAGGCTCCACTATGCTATATTTTGCATATCATGTTATATATGCCTGAATATAATGATGAAATTTAAGAATACTCCATGCCATATAGACATCTAATAATTAATTATAACTGGCTATTGGATAATAATAGTATGTAATTTTACCAGACAAACGTTTCGTTATATACTTTTGTTGTTTGACGAATACCTTAACGAATACCATATCCCTAAACATAACGATAATTTTTAAGAATGTGCCCTCATATCTTAGAATTTACAAATTAAAAATGCCTATGTAACATATCCCTGAATGTTAAGTTACAATATATTTATTGCCTATTAATGTTTTTTAAGTCTGTGGATTTTTTCGATATTTAGAATATTTTCCACATAATTTGATAATTTTTTTAGAAAATATTCTAAAAAATATATCAAATTGTGTATTAGTTATCGTTTTATAATTAATTACAAAAACATTTTCGCTACGTCGAAAACTTCCTATATTAAATGAATCTTGATGGAAATAACATCGGGTTTTACCTAGTGTATTATATACTCCATTGAAGAGCATTTTATTTAACATATCTTTGATTTAATTTTGTTTTAATTTATATCATGTAGCGAGACATTTGAAAAATTTTCTAAATTTAAATATGGAAATTTAATGTTTAAATAAAATGAAACTAGTAAATTGTTGTTTGTGTTATGAAAAAGTATAATAATGTTGTTAATCTACTTCACATATTATATCATATTATTATCGTATGCTTTTGAAAAACTTCTATTAAAAAAAAAAAACAATACATTGACGATAAAAAATGTATATTATGGATATGGACATGGAGCTTATGAGCTTGTTGCATGTTAAGGTCCCTCAATAATTTTCACACAACTGGAAGCGTATCCCTAAGATGAACTAGAGACTTTCGAATCCCTAGTTTATCACTAGAAAGGAAACGGGACATAACAGAGTTAAATATAAATGAGAATACTACTGAAATCATACCGATATAGGTTAACCCGAAAGAAATCATGAAAAGAGATACATAGATTTATGGACGACAGATGTGTCAGTCGAGATAGAACCTCTGAAGTAATTCTTATTAGATATGAATGATTTTTTGTTAAATCGCATTTAAGTTAGTTGTAATTTGATAATAAATTATAATTACCTACAATTTTTTTATGACAAATATAATTCATTTCAATACACACGATGTAACTCACAAGCACTACATTTTTTAGTAATCAAGATTGCTTAATGCGCTCGGGAATTGCGAGTTGGCTGAGTTGCGAGACTTGGTTTGCTGATAAAAAATTTGGTTTTTCATGGCATTGCGTTTTCATGCTAATGCCAAGTCAATCTATTTATTTAAACATAAAATATTTTTAATTTTAATGTGGTCACTATGAGATATGGTTAGATAGTTAATAACGTTATAACTTAAGACAGAAGGCCCTTTAAGAGGGGACCGAAAAGATCAACCGACTTGGTATTACGTACATCATCCAAAATTTTACAATGAAAGAACAGTGTTGCGGGACTTGTTTTTTTTTTAACTTTTGTTATCGATGGCATCTCATTTATTTTTGTGGAAAACCTCCTTTTTTTCTTTTTTTCCAGTATGATCTACTTCTCTAACACTCGTGCTATCAACGAATTTTCTGAGAGCCCACTCTCTGACTTATGATTCGAGCTACACGTGTATATTTATAGATTACCTTGAAAAGTGGACAGAAAATTTAAAATAGTTTAGTTTTTCCCTGAGTTATTCACTAAACACAAATTGTATTCAAAATTTTGAAGCTTCTATATAAACTAGAAGCGCCTTACAGTTTTGATGATGGGTCAGTCAGTGAATGAAAAAAATTTAACAAAACTAAGAACTTTGTCTAGTTGTAATGCTTGAGCTACTTTTTTCTTGCTTACCAGAAACATAGGCGTCAAGTTTAATGCGAAATGTACTTATAGGTCGAAAATGGCCCGAAATAATTTGAGAAAAGTGTAATACGGCCATGCCGCTTTTTTATTTTAGCTTGACTTGGCGGTTCACTATCGTACCAACAGGTTAATTTTACAATTGATTTTTCAGACGATATCGACTTTTATCTATAGTAACAAAATAGTTTCAAATCCAATTACCACTTCAATAAGCAAATATATATGTACAAAATTTCTAATTAATTAATGTCGGTTAGGTATGCGTGTTCATATTGTATCATATCGGTTTCGGTTTAAAGCCATTTATTTCTCATAAAGAACACAAAAGTTCACTTATAATAAGAAATCACAATAATTTTGCTTGAGGGTACATTTAAAAGTCTGCCTTATGAATTATATACAGTAAAATGAAATGTTGCGGGTAGTTATATTAGACAAACATGTTTAGGTAGGGGTTACATTAACTTATAAATTATTTTGCACATATTCCATTACACGTTTTTTGAATATAGGAAAACTCTTGCTATTAATGATTAAGTCTGATAATTTATTATAAATTTGAACTCCTTCAAATAAAATGTTTTTCTTTCCATAGTTGGTTCTGTTTTTTGGAAGTTCTAGTTTATTACGTTTTCTAGTGTGGTATGTATGTGTTTTTTTATGAAAGTGTAATTGTAAATGTGTTTTATTTGTTATTATTTTTCTAATCAACATGCAGGTTTTTAAAGTGTATAATTGATTTATATTAAGGAATTTTGTTTTTTTTTGTATAATTCAACGAATGGCGTCATATAATCATATTTATAAAGAACTTTAATAATTTTATTTTGTAAAGTTTGTAATGACTTTATGTTAGACTTCGCAGCAGTTCCCCATATTTCAATAAGATATTCGATATGAGGTTTTACTAAAGAATTATAAATAATAGGACGAATTGTATTAGGTATACATAACGAAATTCTACGTAGTGCTCCTATCAAAGGGGATATTTTATTTTTAAGATGATCAATATGATATTGCCAGGTTAACTTGCTATCCATTATAAGACCTAAATATTTTTCATGATCAGTTTTATTTATTGGCTCGTTAAAAATTGTTAGTTGGTCATGATTTGGTATATTTTTATTTTTAGGCGCGAAGATCATATATGATGTCTTTTTGGTATTAATAGTTAATAAATACCTCAAGTCTATCCTACGACGATCCCTATATACACTACGGGGTTCTGAAACCTTCGCACAAATCGGTAGATTTAAAATTCTCTCTTTATATAAAAGAAATGTATGTAATGTATGATTAATTACATACCCACATACATACCCACATGATCACACAGTTTTTAGTCATTGACACAGCCACATCGTCGGATAGTATTATTAATGAAGCACACAGTTACATTTTCCATAACCATGACATTAGAAAATCATAAAGTCTTGGTCGTTGACAGACTCTTACGCATCGGTGATATCTGTTGTTATTTTAATAAAACATAAGTGGATTTAATATGGTTACTATGAAAACCGACATAAAACCTTTTTTTTTTTTTTTTTGGGGAGAAATCCTCTTACAGACTGCTCACTGCCCTGGCTCGTGAGTGAGTTTTGTGTGGGGGTCGCCCAGCGCCTGATGGTATTGGCACTGGGAATACCCACTAAAACTCCCCGGCTTCCCTTCCTGCCCGTATTTAGGGTGATTTGGGACCTGCTGTAGCAATTCACCAATTCACCCCCGGGCCGCCCGGCTACTGTGCCGGACTACTGCTCCGATGGGGGACTACCCGGGAAAGGCGAGATAATCCCCAAACGTGGTGACCAGGTGCAATGCCTGCGTCAGTGCTATTTGACGCAGGCTGGTCCAACTTCCAGGTCGTCAAAGAAAGGCGTTTACGGGTTACGGTAGATATAGAGCGAGAACGAAGAGCTCTCGCTACGAAATGTAATATGTTGGCCCGCAGGTTTTCTCGATGTAGTAAGAAAGTTAAAATAACGCTTTTCAAAGCCTACTGTCAAACTTTCTACACGGGAGGCTTGTGGGTTAACTATACGCAGAAAGCTATGGACACATTAAGGGTTCAATATAATAACGGGTTTAGGGTGCTGTTGGGCTTGCCGCGGTTCTGTTCGGCGTCAACTATGTTTGCACAAGAGCGTACAGATGATTTTTTTGCTATTGTAAGAAAAAAGACCTCATCTCTTCTAACAAGACTGCGGTCAAGCACCAATAGTATACTAAAAGTACTCACAAGCAAATTTGGGGGCATGGATGGGGGCAGATTTAGTTCGTCAACACGCCTCTCCTGACAAGGCAGCGTCCTCGCGGCTACCCTGCTCAGCTGTAGTTTGTTCTTCGTAGGAATCGGATTCACAGCTCTCAAAGAATGCTGCGCAAGCGTCGGGAGTCCACTCACCATTCCAAGGTACTACGTACTCGGCAGCCGCTTGTGTTACCTTGCCATAAGAGTTTGAGAGTAAGGTAAGCTCATAGCGGTTGTTTGCTAGCGCTTTGGTGACGCGGTATGGACCCCTCATGCCACTGTCCAACTTTCCTGCTCTGTGAAATTGTTTTATAACATAAACTAAATCATTAACCTTATATCTCCTAGGCGTATTGCGGTATTTATTTACGTAGGCGTCCTGAAGTTCTCGATTTTTATTCAAATTTGTTTCAGCCGTTTGTCTTCTTAATTCACGCCATGCTTCGCGATTAGGCGTGGATCCCTCTATCGTTACATCCTTAATAAGGGAATTGATTAACGGTGTAGTCGCCTCCGTGCCAATGAGTAAGTTTAATGCTGAATACGAAGTAGAGGCTTGTTTAGTTATATTCAAAGTTAATTGAACCTTCCATAGAACTTGTGACCAATGTGCAGACTTCAGTTTTATTTCTACTCTAATCATATTTAATACGGTGCGGCAGTACCTCTCAACCTGGCCATTAGACTGGCGCATTTCGGGAGTAGTTAAGTGCATCTCAATGCCATATTCTATTAGAAAGGTATTAAAATCCGCGCTGTCGAACATTCGACCCCTATCACAAACGAGTAACCGTGGTGTACCGAAGATACCTATTGCGTTAGTTATAATTCGTTTTAAGTCGGATGAATCTTGTTTACGCATTGGGAACATTAAACAAAATTTGGTAAAAGCGTCTATTAAAATTAAAACGTAATTATAACCGTCGGATTCCGGCAGCGGTCCTAAAGAATCGACATGTATCGTGTCAAATGGGATTGAAGGTTTTTCCCACGATGTAATTGGCTGGAGTCGCGCACGTGGTACCTTTTTATATGTTAAACAATTTACACAATGTAAAATATACTATTTAGTAAAACTATGCAATCCGGGGAACCAAAAATGCGTCAAAATTAAATTTACTGTCTTTTCATAACTAAGATGCTGGTGTTCGTCGTGAAAAACACGTAGTAGGCTAAGCCTGTAAGCTTTGGGTACATAATATAAAAGTCGCGACTGTTCACCTTTGACATCATATTTGTAATACAACATGTCATTTTTCTTTTTGTATCGGGTATCGTCCAATTGACCATCATTAAGCTTTTCTAATAAGACTGCTATCTCGTTGTCAGCGGATTGTGCAATTTGCGCCCACGTTTTAGGTTTAACCGGAGTACATAGATTAACAGGATTCCTACTGAGGTAGTCAGCATCAGACATCATTGTACCCTTTCTATATTCTAAAGTGAAGTCATAATCTTGAAGATATATCCACCATCTGGCTACTCTGGGTTGTAAGTCCTTTTTGTTTTGCGTTAAGTGCATTGCAATCGGTAACTATTTTAAAATGCTTACCAATCAAGTATTGTCGGAATTGCTGTAGTGCTCTTACTACTGCAAGGGTTTCCAGCTCATAAGAGTGGTTCTTTGGTTCTGCTCCTACTGCGACTCTGCTGTAATAAGCAATGACGCGTTTACACATCTCGAGATCCACCTGTAGTAGAACCGCTCCATAGCCTTGAGAACTAGCGTCTGTATGAAGTTCAGTTTCTAACTGCGGATCGAAAATTTTTAAAATCGGTTCACTCGTTAAAATTTTAATTATTTCCTGCCTTGCTTTTTCTTGTTGAATTCCCCAATTAAATTTAGCATTCTTGCGAGTTAGTGCAGCAATGCAGGCTGTTTTATAAGAGTAACCACATATATATCGATGGAAATAGCCCGCTAAGCCTAAAAATTGTCTAAGCTGTTTGACGTTCTGTGGCTGTGGTGATTGAACCAACGCTTTTATTTTATTCTCGCTTGGCCTTACCTGACCATTGCCAATGATTCTACCAAGATATTCAACTTCTGGAGTTAAAAATGTATACTTTCGAATATTCACCGAAAAGCCAGCATCGGTGAGCGTCTTTAGAACGGAATCGAGTAATTTTAAACCTTCATTAATGTCATAATGCTTCAAAATTACGTCATCAATGTACACCAGTACCAATCCGGACTCTATGTATGTTTTTAGGGTTTCCGTCATTATACGTTGATATACAACTGGCGCATTCGCCAAGCCATACGGCATTTTCAGGTATTCGTAGTGGCCTTCCGGCGTCACAAAGGCTGTCTTCTCTATAGATTTCTTATGGAGTTTTATTTGATGGAATCCGGTTATCATATCGCAGACAGTGAACAACTTGCCGTCTCCAAGTCGGTCTACGTGATCGTTGATCAGCGGGAGTGGAAACCGTTCCTTAATCGTCAACTTGTTCAACGCTCTGTAGTCAACCACCATCCGATCCGATCCATCTTTCTTTTTAACTAATAACACCGGACTAGCATAATCCGAATGAGATTTTTGAATAATTTTTTTGTCTAATAGATCTTTAATAATATTTCGAACTCGTAATTTTTCGTTATATGACATTTTATATGGTCGGTAACAAACAGGTATGTCACTGTTTAATCGTATGTGCATTTCCCCGGTCTTAACTGTCGTTGTCGCCGTTCCACTTAAAAGATATTGTTTGTATTTATTAATAACGTTAAGTAACAAAATTTTATCATTTTCACGCAGTGACGTGTTAACAGAATGAATATCCAAATCTACCTTACAATCGAATATAATATTAATCGGTATGTCAGTGGATCGAATAATTCTTTGTGAATTCGAAGTGCGAAAGTATGAGACTCCATCTCTGTTTAACACATCGGTGCCTATAATTACCGGAGTATTCAAAAACGTACTCGGTACAATATAAAAATCAACCTCCAATGTTATATCGCGGAATTCTATGTGTAGGGTAATAAAGGTAGTGGATTTTATTTCCGCGCCACCAAAACCACGTAACAGTTGGATGCACGGATGTAGTTTGCCTGAAAAATGTTAAACTAAATCGGAGCTTATCAACAAGATATATGAGTCAGTGTCTATCAATACATCTGTCGGGATGCCACTTAGTACCGCCGTAGTAACGTCACGATTTTTAATATCAGCTACGACTTCTCGGCAAAAATTTACGTTACCCGAGTTCGATCGTTCTTTAGCAAAACAGTTTGATTCATTATGACCGATTTTCTTACAAAAATCACAAACTACGGATTTTAATTGAAATGAATTTGTCCTTGAGGGTTGAGACAAGTGTTGTTGTTTAGTTTTATTAAAGTCAGTTTTAGCCCTTTTATTACGGCATAATGCACTCACGTGTCCCCTTCTATTACACTCATAGCATCTAATAACATTTGAGGACCGCTTTTTAACATTGTTATTTCGTTGAAACGGTTTTTTAAACGGGTTATCTGATTTTATATAAACCGATAAAAAATCTACTAGCTTAGATGGTTGTAATTTCGAATTAATGGCTGTGGCACGAATTTGGGGATCCTTAATTCCACGCAACACTATTGCAACTAGTTATTCATCACTTAAACCTCTCACTTTCTTTAACTGCAATAGTGCCCTTAGTGAGTACTCCGCATAAGTTGGATAATCATCACTATTAGTACACATGACTTCAAATAAAATATAAGCTACGTCTATATGTTTCGGGCATAACGATATTAGTTCTTCCTTGAAATTTAACCAGGATCTATCGCTGCTGGGCCATTCAGAGAGTAAAACATGGGCATCACCCTTAGGACAGTTGGCTTCACGCGCTAAATATTCTACGTCGTCCCACTTATAACGTAAACGAGCCTGTTCCATTTCGTCACACCACGATAACACGTCATGCACATTAGGGTCAAAATTAGAGACATAGTACTGGGTTGGTCTCACCGTGGTTAAGGAGGTTATCGCTTCTAAAAACTTCTCAGCAACCTCTGTGGCCGCCGTGGAACCCGGAGACAGTAGTGGTCTCTCGGTAGGTGCGGGTACCTCGCGCAAATCGCGCCGCACGTCCCCCGTCTCAAAGCTCGTCTCCAGTGTTGAAGCACGCAGCGACATTGGCCCGTGCTCCACAGATGTCAATTGTTGCTCCAATGCCGTCAGACGATTCAGAATTGTTTCCAACTGTTGGCTTATAACGTTTGACTGAGGAGGGCTTTCAGCCCTACGCCGTTGTTGTCCTCGATTCGGTTTTGCCGACATATTTATTCTTTTAAGTGGGTGTGTATTTTTTTTTTTATCGGCCAGGAGGGTAGATTACGCCTTCGAATCCCACTTCTGATTTTAACGAACTAATAATTCTTTTAACAAAATAATTGTTTTATCACTTTATATCACTTTAAATATTGATTTAGTAATTTAACACTTTTTCACTTATACCATTTTACAAAGTTTCGTTGCACCTCTTGATCCAACTGATGACAACTGATGTAATGAGGTCTCGTCACTTTGCAGCCATTATTATAGTCTCGATTGTCTATGGTGGGAGAAATCGGTGGCGGGGGATGGGGGTAGATTTAGTTCGTCAACAATATATTAATTTTAATATTTACGTATATATTTATAATTATGTGTATATTTATGTATATATCTATGTATGTATAATATCAAAATTTTGTATTATTATACTTTTTTTTTGTATACTTATCTATGTATAAATTTCTATATTTTTATTTCCTTCCCTCTTTTTATTGTACCTATGCACACCACCTTTTTTTATGTAGTTTCCTTTATGAAAAGGGTTTCTCGTAGAGGTCTCTTTTAACAGATAAGTTATCCTTTGTGCATCACATTTCTTTTATAATTAATTATGTAACTATTTCTTCTCTTGGTATATAAATATATAAATAAATAAATATTAAATGCTGTGAGTATAATAAATGGGGACACATGAGTGCATCATGCAGTAATAAACGGCTTAAACCTGACATTAATAAAATTAAGTCACGAAACTTGCCTCAACCCTCAAGGACAAATTCGTTTCAATTTAAATCCGTAGCTTGTCATTTCTGTAAAAAAGACGGTCATAGTGAACCGAACTGTTTTGCTTAAGGACGATCGAACTCGGGTAACGTAAATTTTTGTCGAGAAGTCGTAACTGACATTAATAATCGTGACGTAATTACGGCGGTACTAGGTGGCATCCCGACAGATGTATTAATGGATATCGGTTCATACATCTCGTTAATTAGCTCTGATTTAGCTAAGCATTTTTCATGCAAACTACATGCGTGCATTCCACTGTTGCGTGATTTTGAATAATATTTTGAATACTCAGTTTTTGAATACTCCGGTAGTTATAGGCACCGATGTATTAAGCAGAGACGGAGTGTCTTACATTCGCATTGCAAATTCACAACGAATCATTCGGTCCATTAAATTACCGAATAATATCATATCCGATTGTACGGTAGATTTGGATCTTCATTCTATTAACACGTCACCGTCATAAAATTAGGTTTTATGTCGGTTGTCATAGTAACCATATTAAATCCACTTATGTTTTATTAAAATAACAACAGATATCACCGATGCGTAAGAGTCTGTCAACGACCAAGACTTTATGATTTTCTAATGTCATGGTTATGGAAAATGTAACTGTGTGCTTCATTAATAATACTATCCGACTATGTGGCTGTGTCAATGACTAAAAACTGTGTGATCATGTGGGTATGTATGTGGGTATGTAATTAATCATACATTACATACATTTCTTTTATATAAAGAGAGAATTTTAAATCTACCGATTTGTGCGAAGGTTTCAGAACCCCGTAGTGTACGAGTACATAGGGATCGTCGTAGGATAGACTTGAGATATGATACAATATGAACACACATACCTAACCGACATTAATTAATTAGAAATTTTGTACATATATATTTGCTTATTGAAGTTGTAATTGGATTTAAAACTATTTTGTTACTATGGATAAAAGTCGATATTGTCTGAAAAATGAATTGTAAAATTAACCTGTTGGTACGATAGTGAACCGCCAAGTCAAGCAAAAATAAAAAAGCGGCATGGCCGTATTACACTTTTCTCAAATTATTTCGGGCCATTTTCGACCTATAAGTACATTTCGCATTAAACTTGACGCCTATATTTCTGGTAAGCAAGAAAAAAGTAGCTCAAGCATTACAACTAGACAAAGTTCTTAGTTTTGTTAAATTTTTTCATTCACTGACTGACCCATCATCAAAACTGTAAGGCGTTTCTAGTTTATATAGAAGCTTCAAAATTTTGAATACAATTTGTGTTTAGTGAATAACTCAGGGAAAAACTAACCTATTTTGAATTTTCTGTCCACTTTTCAAGGTAATCTATAAATATACACGTGTAGCTCGTATCATAAGTCAGAGAGTGGGCTCTCAGAAAATTCGTTGATAGCACGAGTGTTAGAGAAATAGATCATACTGGAAAAAAAGAGAAAAAGGAGGTTTTCCACAAAAATAAATGAGATGCCATCGATAACAGGAGTTAAAAAAAAAAACAAGTCCCGCAACACTGTTCTTTCATTGTAAAATTTTGGATCATGTACGTAATACCAAGTCGGTTGATCTTTTCGGTCCCCTCTTAAGGGGCCTTCTGTCTTAAGTTATAACGTTATTAACTATCTAACCATATCTCATAGTGACCACATTAAAATTAAAAATATTTTATGTTTAAATAAATAGATTGACTTGGCATTCGCATGAAAACGCAATGCCATGAAAAACCAAATTTTTTATCAGCAAACCAAGTCTCGCAACTCAGCCAACTCGCAATTCCCGAGCGCATTAAGCAATCTTGATTACTAAAATATGTAGTGCTTGTGAGTTACATCGTGTGTATTGATATGAATTATATTTGTCATAAAAAAATTGTAGGTAATTATTAATTATATCAAATTACAACTAACTTAAATGCGATTTAACAAAAAATCTTTCATAACTAATAAGAATTACTTCAGAGGTTCTATCTCGACTGTCGTCCATAAATCTATGTATCTCTTTTCATGATTTCTTTCGGGTTAACCTATATCGGTATGATTTCAGTCATATTCTCATTTATATTTAACTCTGTTATGTCCCGTTTCCTTTCTAGTGATAAACTAGGGATTCGAAAGTCTCTAGTTCATCTTAGGGATACGCTGCCAGTTGTGTGAAAATTATTGACGGACCTTAACATGCAACTAGTATTTTATATGAAAAAAAAAACCGATGGGACAGATGAGTTTTATTAAATTTATATCTTTTTTTTTTTTTTGGGTCGGGTTGGAAAATATTAAGTGATGAAATACATGTGTATTTCATCACTTTATTACATGATTGTAGATTAGGGTAGGTTAATTCGACGATCCCCCGGGGGCTGTCAACTTGTCGTGGTGGGGGGCTTGAGTGCTCCAGTGATCCCCAGGGCTTTACCGGCAGGTACTACCATACCGGACGGGTCTAGGGTGAGGGGATAGACTAAGAGCGACACAAGCGGTGTCTAAATACATAGTTTCACTGTTATATTTCTAAAAATGTCAATTTTCCATACGAACATTCATCACCTGTTTTTACCCCAATTTTCGCTATAAAAAGTAGCCTATGTTCTTTCATTCCTAATAAAGTGTCTAAATACAAAGTTTCACTGTTATATCTTCAAAAATGACGATTTTCCATACGAACAGTCATCCCCTCTTTTTACCCATTCCCCCATTTTTTGCGATAAATACCAAATTTCATCAAAATCGGTTCACTGGTTTAGGTGTGAAAGCGTAACAGACAGACAGACAGAGTTACATTTATAATATAATAATAATAATAATAATAATAACAACAGCAATAATAATAATGATAAAATATTAGTATATAGTAAAATAGTATATAGTATAATAGTATATAGTATATAGTATGGATTTAATTTTTTATTTTTTATTTGTTAATCATACACGAAGTATGAAATATTTAATGAGTAAATAAGAGATGGTTTTTTATCTCTGCCTTTACTTTATAAAACTACCTGTCTATCTTTACTTTTATTTACTTTTTACTGGATAATGCACGTTCCTTTAAAAAATAAGTTTAAATTTAAAAACAAATTGTGAACCGTAGTTTCAAGTCACGTTTATTGCGTATTATGAAGTACCAGGTGTTCATAAAGCTACAGAATACTATTACACAATTTGCTACGGGGATGCTACGAAAACCCAGAGAATTGGTTCTACGATAAACATACAAATATGCATTTCAAAGGGTTAATAGTGCAGACGTTGTGACAAACATGCATGCACGAACTAAGGCGAAACTATATTTTAGTGTCGGCTATCATGAAGAAAGGAATTCCCGTTTTCAAAATTAAATCAAACTAAGATATCTAAAATCAGACAGCATAAAGGGCAATTGTATCAGGCTTACTGAAAACTAATGTAAGAAACAGTTTTTTTTCTTCTGAGATTTTCTTAGACATACATTTTGTAACAATGTATTTTGTCAATCTTAAAAGTCTGCCTTACATACATATCTTGAAAACTAAGAGCAGTGGGTAGTCGTATCAGTATTGTATACAAATCAGAATACTTAAGTCTGTTCTCCTAGTATGCAACGTTATCAAAATCGTGAGTCCCATATTATGTATTTATACGTAACTGTAGTCAGGTCAATAAAGTTTTACTTTTCACAGCAATCATGAAACATATTGTACAACTCCTTCAGACTTATGAAGTCCTGGTTCCCGCACTATGAAACAAACGTGACCAATTTTCGAAGTTCTGGTGATTCCTTTGTAGCAAGCAACCATGATCAATTGACAGACGAGATGAAAATGAAATCATATACATGTTTTCTAATCAAAAAATACATACGAGTATATGTCGAAGTACGGTCCAGGCCGTGGTTTTTAAAAAGAGTGACGCCAGCATAACTGACGTCATCAATGACTTTATTCTTAATTGTAGACCAACATTGTTGTGACTACACTTACACAGGTGGCTACGCAGGTGGTTATGCGGCTAACACCTGATTATTAAAACTACCGACAATTATTAGTTTTTTGAATAATAAGAACTACGCCGTTATATATGTTTTTTTTTCAGTAAATTTTAGTCAAAATTGATTAAGTGTATATTTCGAAGTAAAGAGACGAAAGTGCCTGTACGAACTTAGTGCCTTATCATTTATAGAAAAAGAAATGCCCGCTTCGAAAGTAAATTTTTTTTTACTGGTCTCGTACCGCAACTCATAACATCGTACCAGGGAAACATAAATCTATGAAGGTGATGTTTCACTATGAATTGAGAGTGAAATTTGTGCTATATAAACATATTGGGACGGACGTGTGTTTTAAATATTTCATATCAATATATATTGATATTTATTTGTTTGTGTGTGTTCGTGTGTCATGGCCTAATTTACATTAATAAGAGCTTATTTATTTATTAATTTTTTCCCGTTATTCTTATGAATATAATTTTGTTCTTGTGATATATAAGTTTCTTTTGCGTGTTCCTAAAATCTTGCATTATGGAAGTGAATTTTGCTTTCATAAAATAATTTGAATTATTTTCAAGTTCGTAGAGCAGTGGACGATCGTCGTTCAGTATTGCATACAAAACATGATTCCTGAATTAATGTTCATCTGTAATACAAGGTTATAAGGTCAGGGTATATAAAACTATCAAGGTGATCTTTCTCCGCTTTAATCTCATGCTTATGTTTGCCCGTTGTTTAATTTTTTTGGGTAATTTTAAGTGTTGCATTTTTTTTTTAGCAAAATGATTTTTCTTTAAAAACATAAAAAACAAAAGAAACTTTTAATAAGCTAACATAAGAAGCATATATATAATATGTATTTCATAACTTTATTACATGATTGTAGATTAGGGTAGGTTATTTAGACGATCGACCCCACAGAGGCACTCCTTAATCTTATACCTTGAAAGATTTCAAGTTTTGTAGAAAAAAAGGATAAGAGATCATAAATTCTTAAAATTAATTTAGAGTCATCTCAGAGTCTCAGAATTCCAAAGCACCGAGGGAATTTTTTCAGCTTTGTCTAAAAAAGCCTGATTATAAATATAAATTATAAATACGTACACATTTACATACATATACACTTATATATTAATATTATACATAGTATCTCTACAAAATATTTGAAGCGTAGTAGTACTCTTTTCCTTTAGTGACTTTACTAGTGCCCTTATTACTAAAATAAACGTGAGTACCTAATAATATCTTGCATTCACATTCATAGACGATTCACGACGAGCAATTTTTTTATATTCTCAAGGTATTTTTTTTTTTTATTTTGTAAACCTTGATCAGAAAGGAATTTTATACAAAAATAACCAATCGGACCATACTTTCTACAAAAAGAATTAATCCAGAAAAATTTCAATGTAATTTTCAAACTGTCTGTTTAATGCAGAGATGATTCTCAATAAAAATAATTAATCAATCTAGAAAAGAAAAGTCGATTGATCTCCTTCACAAAGCTGATTTTGATTTATTGATTGATTTCATAACACCGCCACAACTCACGAACTAACTCACTAACATCTTACCAGGAGAACATAAAACCAAGCCGATGATGTTTCACGGGAAGATAAAAGTGAAACTTTTCATTCATATGTATTTATTACACATTAAACTTATGTTTGTGGGTCGGTCATTATTATGTTTCTGTGAGCTTGTGCTGACTGGCTTTATCGATTTTTCATCCTATTGCTTTTAAAATGTAGTGATTCACAGCGATACGCTAGTCACAATCAGCTGACTCTCACTGCTATGGAATGTCTGCCTCCATCTGCCCCTAGAAGATTGAGGTCATAATTAAAAGAAAAAAAAACAAATATTTACAATTATCTCTACTTGTACTATGTATCAGTCTAACATCGTATTTGTCATAAAACTTAATAAATACTCCATTGCATAGTAATTTCATAAAAAAAATAAATTCAAACAAGAAAATTCAAATTTTCGAGAAAAAGAAACAAAAAATTCAAAGAAAGTTTTCTGAACCATTGCCTCTCAATTTATGTTCTCCTGGTTGACAGTGTTATGAACAACGTGACTGTTACGTTCTGTTACCTAACTCGAAACATCTTACCAGGAGAACATAAAACTGTGTAGTTAGTTCTATAGTGTGCTTTTGCTACGAAATACTCGTGTCTTATGATTTCCTGGTTTCCCATCCGCTGAGATAAACGTGACTGACTGTGGCTTGTTTGTTTGTTTGTTTGTTTGTTTGCTTGCTTGTTTCGTTTGCACAACAAACTACGTGAAGTTTGTTACGTACGCGCTACATATTATAAAATAAATGAACATCGCCGGGGCAACATCGTTGTATGGATAAGATATCATGTAACAAGTAACGCCGCTGACTCCGCGGAACGAACACCAAGCCGTGTGAACCAGAAGATTCCTGATACCAAACAAGCTATGGAATGGGATTGCTATCCTAACATCGGGGCAATCATGTAGTCTTAGGTATAGGTTATAAGTTTTAATATGTAATTTTTATTATAATATACATATAAGTAAGTTTCGTAGTTTTCCTGGAACCTCCGGTTGCCACCTTATATAATTAGTTACTTCTTTATTTGGTGACTGGGGAGTTGGTTTAAAACGTTAAATAAACCGTTTTGAAATTTTGTGACTAACTTTATTTTATAAATTTAAACTACTTACTTTTTTTAAAATAATACTGTGGAATATTTGATTATTTCATAATAGAAGGCAAATTTCGTCTCAACTTCCATATTAAATAAATAATAAATTAATGAGAAAATATTATCTCCTTGAAAATCATCTGCTCACAGGCATTGCATTTAAATGAGGGCTTGCGAAAAAAAAATTATCTCAAGTATCATGAAGAAAAGGAATTCCCGTATTCCCGTATAATTAACTCAAAAAAAGAGTGAATAAGACCGAATGACAAAGTCCAAAATTCTGTTTACCACGAGACTTCACATTGGCTCCTTTCTATAAATAAAATGATCGTTTTAAATCTTTAAAGACTTACTAAATAATTCTTTAAAAATTTTAAGGATATTTTCACTATAATATTGTTTAACAAAGTTTTCTAAGTAGATCTTAATCCAACAAATGACAACTAAAAGGATGTGCAGTCTTGTCAATTTGCAGCTATTATAAGTTTCGAATTACTTGTGGTATTAGAAATCGGTGGCGGGAATAGGGGTTGTTTTATTTCAACAAAATTATATTCATTTATACGTTGAAGCAATCGCATGAAAAGCTTCTTAAAAGCGATATCACATGGCATAAAGGGCAATTGTACCAAGCGTGGTGGTTTCAGTGTCGTCATAATTTTATATTTCTTCACAACTGGAAAAATACATATGTGAATATACTTATATATATGTTCTCTTTGTTTTCGTAGTATTCTCGTACCACTCTCGTAGCATTGTGCCTTAAGATTATGAATACCTAGAACTTCATTTTATGAAATAAAGTTTGTTTCTTCGTAGTTTTTTTTTCTTATGAAACGAATAAAACAAAGAAAAAATATATATTTTTAAAATTTTAAAAACTATAAATATACTTTTATATATAACAAAACATGTATATGAATGATAAATAATAAAAATAAATCAAAAGGGTTATACGTAGAAAAAGTGAATTGTTTGAAATATACATACACAGATTACTTTCAACTAAAGCAGAAAGAAGCTTGTTTCAATAGTTATTCTGTCTGGTGACTCTGAGTTCCCACTGAATTTACTATCGGAACATAAACAGAACAAGGATATTCTATTATTTCTTTTATTTCGGTTTAAGGAGTTTGACAATGTGTAAATTTTAATGATATGAAGTGTACATTGAAGTTGTACGAGTACATATTCTTATGAATTCTTAGATTTCGAAGCGTCCTCGTATCAATTGATACCATAGTACTTTACCTTTATAAACTACATGGTGCTCCTTACTAAAGGTAGTCTGTTAAAGTAATCGTAAAACAAGTCACGTTTCTACATCGCGGTATCAGTTAACACAGAATGTCTGGAGGTGTTTTAGTTCATATTGCACATAAATGTAATAAATAAATAATAATAAATATTATAATACTAAATATAAATAATATAATATTGTAATACTAAATATTGTACTAAATTCCTAAATATTAAACAGTCTCAAAATACTAGCTATAGGTTGTATTCGCAAATTTTTGTAGATCTCCGAAATGGATCTGATAAACACGTCTTATTATGAACTAAACGTGAATATTGGCTTCGAGATTGCCATGACAGCGTCGTGACGCCACGAGAGCGACTTAATGCTTTTCCTAGTATAGACTCTATAATTACTTTATTGAGTAATTGGCCCCATGTTGTAAAGAAAAAAAAAAATTCAAATAATTTAATCTATTAAAATTTTGATATGGTTTTGAAAGCGTTTTTGGTTTTTGGTTTCTGAAAGTCATTTCAAACAAGTTAATGATGTCAGTAGCAGAAAATTTTGTAATAAAATAATTTCAAAATAAAATCAACTATTTAATCATTTATATTTTGCATTGTATTTCGAGTCTTCAATCCAAATTCTTTCACTCAATTAATATTCACGGCTTAAAAACTACTCTTTCCAAATATAACTCAAAACTTGTCCGACGTTGATAAATTTGTTAATTTGTAATTTTTTTAATCATACATAAAGTATGAAAATATTTAACACCTAAATAGGATTCGGTTTTTTATCTTTATAAAACCACCTGTCTTTCTTTATCCATATTTACTTTTTGCTGGATGATGCACGTTCCTTTTAAAACAAGTTAAAATTTAAAAACAAAATGTGAAACGTAGTTTCAAGTCACGTTTATTTCGTAATATGAAGTACCAGGTGTTCATAAAGCCACAGAATACTACGATACAATTTGCTACGAGGATACTACCAAAATAAGAGAAGTGGAATAAATATACAAATATGCATTTCAAAGGGATATGTGATTAGATTTAACATTTTTCTAAACTATAATCTCTTAATTTATGTTCTTCTTTCTAGACTAGAGACTATTACGTAACTCAAAACATCTTATCAGGAGAACATAAAACTGTGTAGTTCTTATAAATGCGCTTTGCTACGAAATATGTGATGAAGACTTCTATTTCCCTGTTTCCCATCCAATGAGATAATCGCGACTGGCGTTATTCCTTCTTGTGGCAAACATGCATGCACGAACTAACGCGAAAATATATTTTAGTGTCGGCTATCATGAAGACAGGAATTCCCGTATTCAAAATTAAATCAAACCAAGATATCTAAAATCAGATTGCATAAAGGGCAATTGTGTCAAGCTTGGTGTCAGTTTGATCATCATTTTATGATTTTTTCCACTACTAAAGCTCTAAAAATACTTATATGTATGTTATACTTATCGTGTTTTCAAAGCTCTGTTTGTTTTGTTAGCATCCTCATAGCAGATCGTAGCATATTGCTTTAGCATATGCTGCTATTCATGAGAATACCTGGAACTTCATTTTATGAAATCCATGTGACCTCTACAAGTTCTTCGTGATGTTTTTTTTATACTTTAAGTAAGAACTTGTAGAGGTCACATATATTTCATAATATGAAGTACCAGGTATTCTCATGAATAAAGAAAGAAAAGAAAAAGAAGTTTTTACTCCAAAAATAAATCAACAAAAAACCACTTTTACATAAAAAAAATATGTATGATAAAAAGAAAAAGAAATCAAAATATACACATAACTTTCAACTAAACAGAAAGAAGACTGTTAGGATTGTAATTAAGTTTGGAGCTTCTGTTCATTTTGAATTTAATATAGGAACATAAAAAACAAGAGAATATTTTATTGTTTCTATTTTATTTGTTTATATGGGGTTTGAAAATGTGTAATTATTAACGACGCGTATTTATTGCAACTTATTACGTATGCATGTGCATACCTATGTCTAATACACTGTTCTCAGTAAACTCGTCATAGATTGCACTTGACTATTATGAATTCCTGTCTCCTGTATGTGAAATACACGAGACTAATTTAGCCTAAAACATCGAGACAGACAAGTGAAGTTTCCTTACTGACTTACTGAAAGCTAATGTAAAAATTTTTTTTTTTTCAATCTTAAAAGTCTGCCTTACATACATATCTTGAAAACTAAGAGCAGTGGGTGGTCGTATCAGTATTGTATACAAATCAGAATACTTAAGTTTGTTCTCCTAGTATGCAACGCTATCAAAAACGTGAGCCCCTACTATGTATTTATACGTAACTGTTACTACAGTCAATAAAGAGACGAAACCTCTTAGCATTCAATGGATTCACCGTGCGGGTGCCGGGTCCATTGCGTTGCAGGGAGTGGAGCTTCAACAGTGCCTGGGACTTGCGACCCAGGTGTAGGTTTAAGGGGCCCCTAACTAACGCGCGTTAAACGCTCACCTCCACCGTCCAAGCTCCTCTCCCTACCTAACCATATTTGAAAAGAACCTACTAGGGCTGCCTTCGAAGTACGTTCCAAGAACGAATTGATGTGAGTTCTGGACAGGCCCAAGTCTTTTAGCAGGTTGTAGAGAGATTTAGCCGTTATACCTCTCGCTCCCACTTCTACCGCGTATAAATCCACGACGAACCTATTTCGAGTGAGTTCGTTTGTGAGCTCGTAATATTTGTTGACCTTGATGGTATGGTCTTTGGGGATGTTGGTTTCCCAAGGAACCGTAAGCTCTATCATCACAACGCGCTTTAAGATTCGCGAATACATGAATATGTCCGGTCTGGAGGCCGACGCACAAATATCCTCGGGGATTTTGTATTGTTTTTCACACGTATCCATCATTATAGTCCAATCCGTAGCCGCTTTAAGGATGGAATAAGGCTTGACATTTGTTTTTATAGTCCTAATGCCCTCTCTCACAAAACCTACTGATCGCTCGTTTGTGGTTATTCCTTTTTGCGCTCTGGCTACCGAAAGACTAACCGCTTCACGTATGATTTCCAGAACCCTATCGTGACGACGCGAGTATTGACCGCTATCGAGGAGTACCTTACATCCCACTAACAAGTGCCTAGCAGTTCCAACTGCCTTCCCACAGATATAGCAAGTCTTTTCGGTACCTTTACCCCATCTTACTAAATTACTTTGATCTGGGAGAGTCATCTGGAACGCATTGAGATAGAATTTTAGCAATGCTGGCGACCAATCATGGATTAAGGTGCGCCATTTTAGTGCTAATGGGATGCAAAAATCTCCTATGTCTAACCACTCGTTCTGCATTTCTAAACTTATTGCATGGATCTTATATTTATCATTCTCGTCTTGCCGAATAAAAGACTTCAATATATCCGTATCTTGGACCTTCCTACTTGATCCTAACCCTACTCTGTTACTTTGCGCTCCTATCATAAACTGCTTGTGGAATTGAAGCCTTGACTCTAGCTCTGGGGCATCTTTGTCTTTTGGGAGCGATGTAACGACGTCATCCTGGGATTTCCCCAGGATGTATCTCTTGGAAACTCTCAGGTGTTTGTAGAGCTCCGATGGCCTTTTTAGACTCATCCCAAAACTATTGCGATCCCTAAATAAAGCCGATGAATCAGCCGTTAGCGCGAGCCCGAGCCACAACTTCAACATCTTTATGACGCCTGCATCTAACTTTGACAAAAGGGTTTTATTGAAATCATAAACGAGGAAAGGCCAATTTAAACGTGAAGTCAGATAATTATCGTAGATCCAAGCTTTTTTAACGTTACTGATCTGTTGGCTATCTACCTTATTGAGATCGTTTAAAAAGCTATCTACTATACCTTCTAAAGATGGAGTACGACCTATATTATCAATCTTCCGACCGAGACCTGACATCTCGTCTGCCCGTGATCACAGTTGTTGAAAAGTAACCGAAACGTCGGGAGTATGTAGTTTTTTACAAAAATAAATCACGCGTAGTTTATCCGAAAAATACTAGTTTCATTACATACATTTCGTTTATCTAAAGAGAGAATTTTAAATCTACCGATTTGTGCGAGAGGTTACAGAACCCCGTAGTGTACATAGGGATCGTCGTTGGATAGACCTAAGATATGATACAATATGAACACGCATACCTAGCCGACAATAATTAAATAGAAATTTTGTACATATTGTTAGAAATAAATAAGGCAGTACTTCCACTTAGATGTTTGTTGCTCCACAACTCGTATCAGAAATCCCCCAGTCTAGTACTTACATCCTATTTATAATATTCAAAGGTAACATTTTTAGGTGAGGGTAAGTTACAATATCATACAGAGGGCGCTAGTTTCCCTCATAAGAGTTTCCATAAAATTATAAAACACTGAACATTACGTAAAACATGCAGAAGCTCTCATTATAAATTATAAAACCAATTGTCAAGTATTTGGACATTTAAATTACTGTACAGAAACATTATAAACATTAATTTACACTATTATAACAAATATACAGATGGCGCTAGTTTAACCATCATAAGAGTTTCCAATAAACATTAGAATATAAATATCGTTAAGCTTAAATCATCAAGAATATCACAATTTAAATTATTTTAAATAATTATAACTAAAATATATATTGACTTATTGAAGTGGTGATTGGATTTAAAACTATTTTGTTACTATAGATAAAATTCGATATTGTCTGAAAAATGAATTGTAAAATTTACCTGTTTGTACGATAGTGAACCGCCAAGTCGAGCAAAAATAAAAAAGCGGCATGGCCGTATTACACTTTTCTCAAATTATTTCGGGCCATTTTCGACCTATAAGAACATTTCGCATTAAACTTGACGCCTATATTTCTGGTAAGCAAGAAAAAAGTAGCTCAAGCATTACAACTAGACAAAGTTCTTAGTTTTGTTAATTTTTTCATTCACTGACTGACCCATCATCCAAACTGTAAGGCGCTTCTAGTTTATATAGAAGCTTCAAAATTTTGAATACAAGTTGTGTTTAGTGAATAACTCAGGGAAAAACTAAAATATTTTGAATTTTCTGTCCACTTTGCCCTCGTTATGAATTTAACTTTGAAGTAAGAATAAATAATAGTGCGATGTCAATATTCGTAATTATCAAAGAGCCAGCTAGCAAGCCAGTCATACCAAACTTACACATACATAAAAGACAACCATCACACAAACAAGTAGACTATATTAAATATAGATAGATAGTTTCACTTCCACCCCCTTGTGAAACATCACCTACGCGGTTGTATGTTCTCCTAGTAGGATGTTATGAGTTGGTGTTATGCAACCAATACAGCTTAGCTAGAGAAATTTTTCCCACATTTCTTCTCATACGTTAAACTGAGTTTATTAAAGTTATCATCATACAGTTAATTACAGTTATAATTAAATTACACGCAAATTGAAAGCATTGAATAAAATTATTAATAAATCTAGCATTTATTAATAATTTTAATAAAAAAATATATGGAACTTAAAATTATACAAACCAACTAGAGCTTGAGATTAATGGGGAGAAAGATCACCTTAGTGATAATAAATAATAATAGTTAATAGTTTTATAATAATAATTAAAATTTTTATATACCCTGACTTTATAACCTTGTGTTACAGATGAACATTAATTGAGGAATCATGTTTTGTATGCAATACTGAACGATGATCGTCCACTGCTCTACGAACTTGAAAATAATACAAATTATTTTATGAATTCAATTCACTTCCATAAAACGAGATTTCAGGAACACGCAAAAGAAACTTATATATGATAGGAACAAAAATATATTCATAAGAATAACAGGAAAAAATTAATAAATAAATAAGCTCTAATAAATGTAAATTGGGCTATGACACACGAACACAGACAAACAAATAAATATCAATAAATATCATTATATATTCAATATATGAAATATTTAAAACACACGTCTGTCCCAATATGTTCATATAGCATAAATTTCACTCTCAATTCATAGTGATACATCACCTTCATAGATTTATGTTTCCCTGGTAGGATGTTATGAGTTCCGTTGGAGCTACGAGACCAGTACAAAAAATTTAACTTTCGAAGCTGGCATTTCTTTTTCTATAAATGATAATGGCACTTAGTTTCGTCCCTCCACTTCGAATCAATTTTGACTAAAATTAACTGAAAAAAAACATATGTCGGTGTAATTCTTATTATTTGAAAAACTAATAATTGAGGGTAGTTGAAATTATCAGGTGTCAGCCGCATAACCACCTGCGTAGCCACTTGTGTAAGTTTAGTCACAACAATGTTGGTCTACAATCAAGAATAAAGTCATTGATGACGTCAGTTATGCTGGCGTCACACTTTTTAAAAACCACGGCCTGGACCCTACTCCGACATACGTGTATTTGAAAAACATCGATTAATTATAATCTAAATCAATTTATATTATATTAATTAATTGAATATTTTATTATTTATTTTCTGATTAGAAAACATGTATATGAATGATTTCATTTTCATCTCGTCTATCAATTGATCATGGTTGCAAAGGAACCAACCAGAACTTCGAAGATTGGTCACGTTTGTTTCATAGTACGGGAACCATGACTTCATAAGTCTGAAGGAGTAGTACAATATTTTTCAAGATTGCTGTGAAAAGTAAAACTTTATTGACTGTAGTAACAGTTACGTATAAATACATAGTAGGGGCTCACGTTTTTGATAGCGTTGCATACTAGGAGAACAAACTTAAGTATTCTGATTTGTATACAATACTGATACGACCACCCACTGCTCTTAGTTTTCAAGATATGTATGTAAGGCAGACTTTTAAGATTGAAAAAAAAAAAATTTTTACATTAGCTTTCAGTAAGTCAGTAAGGAAACTTCACTTGTCTGTCTCGATGTTTTAGGCTAAATTAGTCTCGTGTATTTCACATACAGGAGACAGGAATTCATAATAGTCAAGTGCAATCTATGACGAGTTTACTGAGAACAGTGTATTAGACATAGGTATGCACATGCATACGTAATAAGTTGCAATAAATACGCGTCGTTAATAATTACACATTTTCAAACCCCATATAAACAAATAAAATAGAAACAATAAAATATTCTCTTGTTTTTTATGTTCCTATATTAAATTCAAAATGAACAGAAGCTCCAAACTTAATTACAATCCTAACAGTCTTCTTTCTGTTTAGTTGAAAGTTATGTGTATATTTTGATTTCTTTTTCTTTTTATCATACATATTTTTTTTATGTAAAAGTGGTTTTTTGTTGATTTATTTTTGGAGTAAAAACTTCTTTTTCTTTTCTTTCTTTATTCATGAGAATACCTGGTACTTCATATTATGAAATATATGTGACCTCTACAAGTTCTTACTTAAAGTATAAAAAAAACATCACGAAGAACTTGTAGAGGTCACATGGATTTCATAAAATGAAGTTCCAGGTATTCTCATGAATAGCAGCATATGCTAAAGCAATATGCTACGATCTGCTATGAGGATGCTAACAAAACAAACAGAGCTTTGAAAACACGATAAGTATAACATACATATAAGTATTTTTAGAGCTTTAGTAGTGGAAAAAATCATAAAATGATGATCAAACTGACACCAAGCTTGACACAATTGCCCTTTATGCAATCTGATTTTAGATATCTTGGTTTGATTTATTTTGAATACGGGAATTCCTGTCTTCATGATAGCCGACACTAAAATATATTTTCGCGTTAGTTCGTGCATGCATGTTTGCCACAAGAAGGAATAACGCCAGTCGCGATTATCTCATTGGATGGGAAACAGGGAAATAGAAGTCTTCATCACATATTTCGTAGCAAAGCGCATTTATAAGAACTACACAGTTTTATGTTCTCCTGATAAGATGTTTTGAGTTACGTAATAGTCTCTAGTCTAGAAAGAAGAACATAAATTAAGAGATTATAGTTTAGAAAAATGTTAAATCTAATCACATATCCCTTTGAAATGCATATTTGTATATTTATTCCACTTCTCTTATTTTGGTAGTATCCTCGTAGCAAATTGTATCGTAGTATTCTGTGGCTTTATGAACACCTGGTACTTCATATTACGAAATAAACGTGACTTGAAACTACGTTTCACATTTTGTTTTTAAATTTTAACTTGTTTTAAAAGGAACGTGCATCATCCAGCAAAAAGTAAATATGGATAAAGAAAGACAGGTGGTTTTATAAAGATAAAAAACCGAATCCTATTTAGGTGTTAAATATTTTCATACTTTATGTATGATTAAAAAAATTACAAATTAACAAATTTATCAACGTCGGACAAGTTTTGAGTTATATTTGGAAAGAGTAGTTTTTAAGCCGTGAATATTAATTGAGTGAAAGAATTTGGATTGAAGACTCGAAATACAATGCAAAATATAAATGATTAAATAGTTGATTTTATTTTGAAATTATTTTATTACAAAATTTTCTGCTACTGACATCATTAACTTGTTTGAAATGACTTTCAGAAACCAAAAACCAAAAACGCTTTCAAAACCATATCAAAATTTTAATAGATTAAATTATTTGAATTTTTTTTTTTTCTTTACAACATGGGGCCAATTACTCAATAAAGTAATTATAGAGTCTATACTAGGAAAAGCATTAAGTCGCTCTCGTGGCGTCACGACGCTGTCATGGCAATCTCGAAGCCAATATTCACGTTTAGTTCATAATAAGACGTGTTTATCAGATCCATTTCGGAGATCTACAAAAATTTGCGAATACAACCTATAGCTAGTATTTTGAGACTGTTTAATATTTAGGAATTTAGTACAATATTTAGTATTACAATATATTATATTATTTATATTTAGTATTATAATATTTATTATTTTATTTATTACATTTATGTGCAATATGAACTAAAACACCTCCAGACATTCTGTGTTAACTGATACCGCGATGTAGAAACGTGACTTGTTTTACGATTACTTTAACAGACTACCTTTAGTAAGGAGCACCATGTAGTTTTATAAAGGTAAAGTACTATGGTATCAATTGATACGAGGACGCTTCGAAATCTAAGAATTCATAAGAATATGTACTCGTACAACTTCAATGTACACTTCATATCATTAAAATTTACACATTGTCAAACTCCTTAAACCGAAATAAAAGAAATAATAGAATATCCTTGTTCTGTTTATGTTCCGATAGTAAATTCAGTGGGAACTCAGAGTCACCAGACAGAATAACTATTGAAACAAGCTTCTTTCTGCTTTAGTTGAAAGTAATCTGTGTATGTATATTTCAAACAATTCACTTTTTCTACGTATAACCCTTTTGATTTATTTTTATTATTTATCATTCATATACATGTTTTGTTATATATAAAAGTATATTTATAGTTTTTAAAATTTTAAAAATATATATTTTTTCTTTGTTTTATTCGTTTCATAAGAAAAAAAAACTACGAAGAAACAAACTTTATTTCATAAAATGAAGTTCTAGGTATTCATAATCTCAAGGCACAATGCTACGAGAGTGGTACGAGAATACTACGAAAACAAAGAGAACATATATATATATAAGTATATTCACATATGTATTTTTCCAGTTGTGAAGAAATATAAAATTATGACCACACTGAAACCACCACGCTTGGTACAATTGCCCTTTATGCCATGTGATATCGCTTTTAAGAAGCTTTTCATGCGATTGCTTCAACGTATAAATAAATATAATTTTGTTGAAATAAAACAACCCCTATTCCCGCCACCGATTTCTAATACCACAAGTAATTCGAAACTTATAATAGCTGCAAATTGACAAGACTGCACATCCTTTTAGTTGTCATTTGTTGGATTAAGATCTACTTAGAAAACTTTGTTAAACAATATTATAGTGAAAATATCCTTAAAATTTTTAAAGAATTATTTAGTAAGTCTTTAAAGATTTAAAACGATCATTTTATTTATAGAAAGGAGCCAATGTGAAGTCTCGTGGTAAACAGAATTTTGGACTTTGTCATTCGGTCTTATTCACCCTTTTTTTGAGTTAATTATACGGGAATACGGGAATTCCTTTTCTTCATGATACTTGAGATAATTTTTTTTTCGCAAGCCCTCATTTAAATGCAATGCCTGTGAGCAGATGATTTTCAAGGAGATAATATTTTCTCATTAATTTATTATTTATTTAATATGGAAGTTGAGACGAAATTTGCCTTCTATTATGAAATAATCAAATATTCCACAGTATTATTTTAAAAAAAGTAAGTAGTTTAAATTTATAAAATAAAGTTAGTCACAAAATTTCAAAACGGTTTATTTAACGTTTTAAACCAACTCCCCAGTCACCAAATAAAGAAGTAACTAATTATATAAGGTGGCAACCGGAGGTTCCAGGAAAACTACGAAACTTACTTATATGTATGTCGAAGAGCGATGTCCAAGTTGATTATTAGGAGCTGTGACGTCAGCGATGTTATCGTCACATAACTCTATTTCCACCTATCAGGTTATCCATTTTCACCAATAAAGCACTCTCACTTTCTTGCACCACTTTATTTTCAACTTTAACTAACACTTAGTAATTTCTCCTGGATAGCTCTCACACCACTGTGTCCTCGCCACAGATGTCTCCGAATATAAATGGTTTTCGTGGAGTCATTACCTTTACTTTTAATTTTAAATAATAACTTACAAAGATTATTCGTAGTAATTCAAATAAACAGTAATCATTACAAAAGTTTTCGTAATCAATTATTAAACCAACTAAACTTTATATTGCCATTTAAAATTTAAAGAAATCATAATTGATTACAAAATGGTTACTGTTTAAGTTTGTGTTTTACTAAAACTCACAAAATAACTTATCTTTACATATTACAAATCACGATACGAATTGCCATTTACTTTCCTTCAATACAAATCCTACGACGATCTATAAAACAAATAATTTTGTTAAAGTTATTACTAACACCTTGACATTGTTTATGTCACATCTACCCTCTAAAGTGAAATACATATGAAACAACTATACATATGAAACAACTACCCTTTATAATGGTTCTTTAAATGTCGTTGCGCCGACATGTATATTATAATAAAAATTACATATTAAAACTTATAACCTATACCTAAGACTACATGATTGCCCCGATGTTAGGATAGCAATCCCATTCCATAGCTTGTTTGGTATCAGGAATCTTCTGGTTCACACGGCTTGGTGTTCGTTCCGCGGAGTCAGCGGCGTTACTTGTTATATGATATCTTATCCATACAACGATGTTGCCCCGGCGATGTTCATTTATTTTATAATATGTAGCGCGTACGTAACAAACTTCACGTAGTTTGTTGTGCAAACGAAACAAGCAAGCAAACAAACAAACAAACAAACAAACAAACAAGCCACAGTCAGTCACGTTTATCTCAGCGGATGGGAAACCAGGAAATCATAAGACACGAGTATTTCGTAGCAAAAGCACACTATAGAACTAACTACACAGTTTTATGTTCTCCTGGTAAGATGTTTCGAGTTAGGTAACAGAACGTAACAGTCACGTTGTTCATAACACTGTCAACCAGGAGAACATAAATTGAGAGGCAATGGTTCAGAAAACTTTCTTTGAATTTTTGTTTCTTTTTCTCGAAAATTTGAATTTTCTTGTTTGAATTTATTTTTTTTATGAAATTACTATGCAATGGAGTATTTATTAAGTTTTATGACAAATACGATGTTAGACTGATACATAGTACAAGTAGAGATAATTGTAAATATTTGTTTTTTTTTCTTTTAATTATGACCTCAATCTTCTAGGGGCAGATGGAGGCAGACATTCCATAGCAGTGAGAGTCAGCTGATTGTGACTAGCGTATCGCTGTGAATCACTACATTTTAAAAGCAATAGGATGAAAAATCGATAAAGCCAGTCAGCACAAGCTCACAGAAACATAATAATGACCGACCCACAAACATAAGTTTAATGTGTAATAAATACATATGAATGAAAAGTTTCACTTTTATCTTCCCGTGAAACATCATCGGCTTGGTTTTATGTTCTCCTGGTAAGATGTTAGTGAGTTAGTTCGTGAGTTGTGGCGGTGTTATGAAATCAATCAATAAATCAAAATCAGCTTTGTGAAGGAGATCAATCGACTTTTCTTTTCTAGATTGATTAATTATTTTTATTGAGAATCATCTCTGCATTAAACAGACAGTTTGAAAATTACATTGAAATTTTTCTGGATTAATTCTTTTTGTAGAAAGTATGGTCCGATTGGTTATTTTTGTATAAAATTCCTTTCTGATCAAGGTTTACAAAAAAAAAAAAAAATACCTTGAGAATATAAAAAAATTGCTCGTCGTGAATCGTCTATGAATGTGAATGCAAGATATTATTAGGTACTCACGTTTATTTTAGTAATAAGGCACTAGTAAAGTCACTAAAGGAAAAGAGTACTACTACGCTTCAAATATTTTGTAGAGATATTATGTATGTCGGATCGCCGAGCCCATTAGGGTCTTGTGAACCACTCATATTGCAATCCAATGACTAAAACTTCAATACACTTTGTAATAACTTTATTTCACTTGTCACTATTTGATTAACACCACGAAAGTAATTTACTGTTATAGAATAGCAATTACGAATTTGAGCCACGTGGATTGGCGAGTGTGCGTCCAACACCGTGTCCAAGTGAACACTGCCCTTACAATGTGACTGCTCCCATTTATATACCTTGGTGACTGCTACGACGTTGGCGCCACTCGCAACCCCACTCGACAACCTAACTGACGTTAGCGTCGGCTCTTTGCAAAATAAATTGAGTTTCTTTTTAAAATTACATTTATAATATTTGTCAACTAAAAATAAACAGAAACATAAAAAAAAGGAATACACTTAAATATAGACTTAAAATAAATAGAATCAGAGGAACAAATAATTTTCTTAAAATAAGGTGGTTGAACGACATATTGTAAATGTGTCGATAAAAATTAATTGAGCGTCTTCTTTCTTTTTAAATTCAGGTTCATGATTTTTATCAGCTAAATATCACATAAATAAACGAACACATTTAAATATAAACAAAAGAAATATAATCAAATAATTTTCTTAAAATGAGGTAGTTATATGATATTTTCTTGATACGCCGTCACAGCCATCCTGCAATATCACACGTCCTCGTGTGTCCCAACAGAATCTAAAATCAAATAAAGAAATTTGATATTTGGTTACGCTCCGCTATTCTGACAGAAACCATCATAAACCTTTTAAAGACTGTCAACATTACATCTCATTTTTCTATTATTATGTTTGTTCAAATGATGAAACCAAAATAATTATTCGTTGATGCCAATAAATGGTATACGTATCTTTTAAATGAACATTATAGAAACAGAAGAAAGATTTTAACATATACTTCACACAGATCTTTGACAAGATATATAAACCCACAGATCTTTGTCAAGATATTAATCACACAGATCTTTGACAAGATATTAATCACACAGATCTTTGACAAGATATAAACCACACAGATCTTTGTCAAGATATTAATCACACAGATCTTTGACAAGATATAAACCACACAGATCTTTGTCAAGATATTAATCACACAGATCTTTGACAAGATATAAACCACACAGATCTTTGTCAAGATATTAATCACACAGATCTTTGTTTCTAATAATTAAAGAAAGTAAGGACCTGGTATAGAATTTTACCACAAAACATCAAAGTCAATTACTTACTTGTGCCGTCAGCGGCGCATCCAATAAGATTAGGATCTAATTCGAGTGGAACATAACACTCGGGCAAGGCTCGTAAGCGATCATGGGCATATTTATATGTTCGCTTAGAATCTAAAGCTTTCAGGAGATACCTGTCACCACATAGAAGTTGAGCTATCAGGTAAGGACCTTTAAATTTGGGATCTAATTTGGTTTTATTACGTTCATGGTTTTCTAAAAGGACGTAATCACCTACTTTAAAACGTTTAATTTTAGCTTTTGTCTTATCAAACTTCACTTTATCAGTATTAGCGTGAGTCAGTATTGATTGGGCCGCCTGCTCTCTTACCAAAGGTAAATCTACAGAATCATTTCTATCACCGTTTGGAATCATTAAATTTAATGGACGCGCCGTTTTCCCTATCAACAGTTCTAATGGACTAGACTTGGTCACACGACAGAAAGAACAATTTAAAGCTATTTGGACTTCGGGAAGGGCATCTTGCCAGGACCTATGGTTTTGAGTTTCAATTGAAGTAAGCATATTCTTAAGAGTACTCATTACTCTTTCTACTTGCCCATTGGAACGACTCGTACCTGTGGCTATTAAATGAAGTTTAATACAGTGCGAATCACAAAATTGTTTGAAGTCTTTGCTTGCAAAGCACCTACCCTGATCGGCAATAATACGACTGGGAGCTCCAAACAAGGAAACGCTGTATTTTAATGCCTGTATAGCATTAGAAGAATCAATATTTTTGGCATGATAAAGGATAGTATATTTTGTGAAAGCGTCTATTAAGACGAAAACATACTCTTTCAAGTCATTTTTACCCGTCAATTTTCCAGTTGCGTCTATGTGTATAGTATGCCACGGACATGCAACCTTTGGGATGGTATGCAATTCAGCTTGGATTTTGCCAGAATGACATTTAGATAATCTGCAAGTTATACAATTATCCACAAATTTCCTGACATATTTATTCATATGAGGAAACCAGTAATGACAGAATACCTTTTCTAAAGTCTTTTCCCAACCTAAATGCATCAGACTTTCATGTATGTTATTTATTACTGCCCACTGAAAAGCACGAGGTATCATTGGTAGCCAGAAACTGCGATTGTTTCTTTCAACCTTTCTATGCAAAACCCCGTGCCTCATCTCGTACGTTTTTGCTATATCCTTATCTAGGGAATTATTGTTAAGTTTTGAAATTAAATCAAGTATTTCCGAATCTTTTTTTTGTTCCGCATGTAACCAGTTTTCCGAAATTTCAGTAAAATTTATTTGTTTCTGATTAATTTTTGTTGTAATTTTATTGGGAATAACATTACGTGATAAAAAATCTACATGCTCCATTTTTTTACCCGGTCGATATTCTATATCGAAATCAAAGATTTGAAGAAAACACCACCAACGGTGCACACGTGGTGTAAGGTCCATTTTTGTCTTAGAAGCTTTAATCGCATTACAATCTGTAACTACTAAAAATTTTCGATTCTGTAAGTAATGTTTGAAATGTTTAATGGCCTTAACAACTGCTAACGTTTCTAATTCGTAAGAATGATATTTTGATTCACATGGAGAAGTTCTTTTGCTTAAATGAAACTAGTATTATTCGGATTTACTACGCGGATTTTATTATTTAAAAACTACATAATCCCGACGTTTCGGTTACTTTGCAGCAACCGTGATCACGGGCAGACGAGGTGTGAATGTCTGTCAGTTGGTCCTTGTTATTTATCATCTACCGCAATCGATTTCTTAATTTTCTGGCGTACCGCTCTGGATGCCGGCAGAATGCGCTCACGGTGTCTTGAGGTCCTGCGGTGTGGTTTCGGACATGGGATTTTATATTTTTAAGAACGGGGTCCCAGGTGTTTGATAGATTCCAGCCATCTTCTCTATTGAAATTAGGATGTTTTTTAATTTCAATAGCCTCGCGAATTAATCTCGGTATATACTTGTCTTCTCGAGCGAGGATTTGAGGTTTATCAAAACGAATGTAGTGGCCTGGTTTGTCCATTGTGTGTTCACACACTGCTGACTTCGACGCGCGCCTGTTTTTGATGTCTGAGATGTGTTCCTTAACCCTTGTACCGATGCTCCTCTTCGTCTGTCACCACACACACGGACAGGTACCTCAACGGTAACTCGCACCACCACCCTATACAGTTAGCTACCGTTGGCAAATCTTTGTTACAGAGAGCCCAACACCTTTGTGATGCTGACCACCTAGAGGCCGAGCTGCAGCATGTAAAACATGCTCTCACCATCAACAACCTGCCCGTGCCTCGCCAGCATCGCAAGAACCACCTGAAGCCACCCACAGTTGAACGACAACCTGCGATACTACCATATGTGAAGGGAGTTACTGACAGAATAGGCAACATCTTGAAGAAGGTTTCCATTAAAACTATTTACAAACCACATAAGAAAGTGAGCCAATTCTTGAGACCAATCAAGAGTAACATTCCTTTACAACAACCGGGTGTATACAAACTCGACTGTGACTGTGGCTTGTCATACATTGGACAGACGAAGAGGAGCATCGGTACAAGGGTTAAGGAACACATCTCAGACATCAAAAACAGGCGCGCGTCGAAGTCAGCAGTGTGTGAACACACAATGGACAAACCAGGCCACTACATTCGTTTTGATAAACCTCAAATCCTCGCTCGAGAAGACAAGTATATACCGAGATTAATTCGCGACGCTATTGAAATTAAAAAACATCCTAATTTCAATAGAGAAGATGGCTGGAATCTATCAAACACCTGGGACCCCGTTCTTAAAAATATAAAATCCCATGTCCGAAACCACACCGCAGGACCTCAAGACACCGTGAGCGCATTCTGCCGGCATCCAGAGCGGTACGCCAGAAAATTAAGAAATCGATTGCGGTAGATGATAAATAACAAGGACCAACTGACAGACATTCACACCTCGTCTGCCCGTGATCACGGTTGCTGCAAAGTAACCGAAACGTCGGGATTATGTAGTTTTTAAATAATAAAATCCGCGTAGTAAATCCGAATAATACTAGTTTCATTTAAATGAATACTCGCGAAAATCTTAGATCTCATTAAGTTCTTTTGCTGTTATATTCAATGACATGAGGTTTGTTAGAAATTTTTTGTATAAGTATAGCCCCATAACCTTCAGCACTAGCGTCTGTATGTAATTCAATCGGAAAATTAGGGTCAAAAATAGTCAATATAGGTCTTTCGGTTAAAATGGTAATGATTCTCTGACGGATTTCCTCTAGTTGAGGACTCTAATCAATAATTCCTTTTTTAGACGTAAGCCTGTAAAGTGGGGCTGTTATTTGAGAAAATCCTGGGATAAATTGCCGGAAATAAGAAGCTAACCCTATAAATTGACGAAGATGAGTAGCAGTTTTTGGTGGAGGTAGTTGAGTAAGAGCAAGAATCTTACGAGGATTTGGTCTTATTTGACCAGAAGAAACATGATATCCAAGGTAATCAACTTCAGTTTTCAAGAAGGCACATTTTTTTAGATTAAATGAAAATCCTGCTTTGGTCAGAGTATCTATGACTAATCTAAGTCTCTCAATACCTTGTTTAATTGTGACAGATGGGATAATGATGTCATCAATGTAGCAAACTGCAAAAGATTCAGAAAGTGCACCAAGGGCTTTATTAATAGCGCGTTGGTAAACAGATGGTGCATTTCGAAGGCCAAAAGGCATAGTGACATATTCATACTGCCCATCTGGTGTTACAAATGCAGTACGCTCAATAGACTCGGGATGAATAGGAATTTGATGATACCCACTAGCCATGTCGAGAGAAGTAAAGTAATTAGCACCCACCAAACGTTATATTTGATCTCCAATTAGGGGCAATGGGTGTCTATCATGAACTGTATTACTATTAAGTTCACGATAATCAACGCAGAGTCTATCTGTACCATCCTTTTTCTTGACTAGTAACACAGGACTAAAAAAAGGAGAACAGCTTTCACGTATGACTCCAGCATTGATTGATGATTTCATTCGCTAGATTTCCTGTTTTCCCACAGTTGTAGCAAGAACGGTAAAATTTTGGCTTTTTGGCTTCAGTCGATGAATAATTTCTTTCAGACACTGGCAAGGGTCTTTTCTTGTAGACAAAGGGCATCAATTCCTGTTGCAATTTTGTTCGTGAACTTATTTCGGTGGTAAATGTAAGCCTTTGGATTTGTGCATCAATTCGGGAAACATGTGCTAGTGCAACAGTAGTCGCAATTTGTTCTGTAGTCAGATTTTTCCAACGATTCATAAGAATACTTAAAATCCGGGATGCGTACGATGAAATATTCTCCCCATCATTTGGGCTGCTGTTCAGTATTTTAAAAACAGCAGCTGCTGGTGTTTCAGCACTGCCAAATCGAGCGAGGAACAGATTCTTCAGTTCGGGCCACGTTGCATGTTCATAGGAATTTTGCGCAAGCTATGTTGATGCTGCACCTTTCAAGGCTTTGCTTAGTAAAATTATCAATTTACTTCCCATTATGGTTTCTTCGATAAGACAAAGATCAACGGTGTTGCACCACGCTTCTGCATCCGCATCCGTTCTATCCGGGTTGAATTCAGGAAGGGCGATTCTTGTTGCATCATCTTTGGGCGCCTTCATGTAATTTACCAATTCAAAAATGTTACGCTGTTGTAGTTGATAAAGTTTTCTCCACTTGTCATGTTCGGTTTGGAGAATTGGACTCCGACTTCGCGTGTGCGTATCCGGGTGAATCCCAATTCTGATGTCGGATCGCCAGCCCATTAGGGTATTGTGAACCACTCATATTGCAATCCAATGACTAAAACTTCAATACACTTTGTAATAACTTTATTTCACTTGTCACTATTTGATTAACACCACGAAAGTAATTTACTATTATAGAATAGCAATTACGAATTTGAGCCACGTGGATTGGCGAGTGTGCGTCCAACACCGTGTCCAAGTGAACACTGCCCTTACAATGTGACTGCTCCCATTTATATACCTTGGTGACTCCTACGACGTTGGCGCCACTCGCAACCCCACTCGACAACCTAACTGACATTACCGTCGGCTGTTTGCAAAATAAATTGAGTTTCTTTTTAAAATTACATTTATAATATTTATCAACTAAAAATAAACAGAAACATAAAAAAAGGAATACACTTAAATATAGACTTAAAATAAATATAATCAGAGGAACAAATAATTTTCTTAAAATAAGGTGGTTCGAACGACATATTGTAAATGTGTCGATAAAAATTAATTGAGCGTCTTCTTTCTTTTGAAATTCCTGTTCATGATTTTTATCAGCTAAATATCACATAAATAAACGAACACATTTAAATATAAACAAAAGAAATATAATCAAATAATTTTCTTAAAATGAGGTAGTTATATGATATTTTCTTGATACGCCGTCATGTATAGTATTAATATATAAGTATATATGTATGTAAATGTGTACGTATTTATAATTTATATTTATAATCAGGCTTTTTTAGACAAAGCTGAAAAAATTCTCTCGGTGCTTTGGAATTCTGAGACTCTGAGATGACTCTAAATTAATTTTAAGAATTTATGATCTCTTATCCTTTTTTTCTACAAAACTTGAAATCTTTCAAGGTATAAGATAAAGGAGTGCCTCTGTGGGGTCACCTCACCATCACCTTGATAGTTTTATATACCCTGACCTTATAACCTTGTATTACAGATGAACATTAATTCAGGAATCATGTTTTGTAAGCAATACTGAACGACGATCGTCCACTGCTCTACGAACTTGAAAATAATTCAAATTATTTTATGAAAGCAAAATTCACTTCCATAATGCAAGATTTTAGGAACACGCAAAAGAAACTTATATAAATAAAACTAGTATTATTCGGATTTACTACGCGGATTTTTATTATTTAAAAACTACATAATCCCGACGTTTCGGTTACTTTGCAGCAACCGTGATCACGGGCAGACGAGGTGTGAATGTCTGTCAGTTGGTCCTTGTTATTTATCATCTACCGCCATCGATTTCTTAATTTTCTGGCGTACCGCTCTGGATGCCGGCAGAATGCGCTCACGGTGTCTTGAGGTCTTGCGGTGTGGTTACGGACATGGGATTTTATATTTTTAAGAACGGGGTCCCAGGTGTTTGATAGGTTCCAGCCATCTTCTCTATTGAAATTAGGATGTTTTTTAATTTCAATAGCCTCGCGAATTAATCTCGGTATATATTTGTCTTCCCGAGCGAGGATTTGAGGTTTATCAAAACGAATGTAGTGGCCTGGTTTGTCCATTGTGTGTTCACACACTGCTGACTTCGACGCGCGCCTGTTTTTGATGTCTGAGATGTGTTCTTTAACCCTAGTACCGATGCTCCTCTTCGTCTGTCCAATGTATGACAAGCCACAGTCACAATCGAGTTTGTATACACCCGCTTGTTGTAAAGGAATGTTACTCTTGATTGGTCTCAAGAATTGGCTCACTTTCTTATGTGGTTTGTAAATAGTTTTAATGGAAACCTTCTTCAAGATGTTGCCTATTCTGTCAGTAACTCCCTTCACGTATGGTAGTACCGCAGGTTGTCGTTCAACTGTGGGTGGCTTCAGGTGGTTCTTGCGATGCTGGCGAGGCACGGGCAGGTTGTTGCTGGTGAGAGCATGTTTTACATGCTGCAGCTCGGCCTCTTGGTGGTCAGCATCACAAAGATGTTGGGCTCTCTGTAACAAAGATTTGCCAACGGTAGCTAACTGGATAGGGTGGTGGTGTGAGTAACCATTGAGGTACCTGTCCGTATGTGTGGGTTTCCTATAAACAGTATGTCCCAAAGTATTGTCAGGATTCCTAACGACAAGTATATCAAGAAAATTAAGAAATCGATGGCGGTAGATGATAAATAACAAGGACCAACTGACAGACATTCACACCTCGTCTGCCCTTGATCACGGTTGCTGCAAAGTAACCGAAACGTCGGGATTATGTAGTTTTTAAATAATAAAAATCCGCGTAGTAAATCCGAATAATACTAGTTTTATTTAAATGAATACTCGCGAAAATCTTAAATCTCATTATGTGAACCAGTACGGACTGGAAATCGCAACCAGAATACGCCGGTTGGAATACCTCAAGACAAAGAAAGCTAAATTGTTACTATCCTTGAATTTCCTCAAGAGATGCCGGGATGACTTTATTAGTGCCCTTATTACTAAAATAAACGTGAGGACAGTGGCATGAGGGGTCCATACCGCGTCACCAAAGCGCTAGCAAACAACCGCTATGAGCTTACCTTACTCTCAAACTCTTATGGCTTAACACAAGCGGCTGCCGAGTACGTAGTACCTTGGAAAGGTGAGTGGACTCCCGACGCTTGCGCAGCATTCTTTGAGAGCTGTGAATCCGATTCCTACGAAGAACAAACCACAGCTGAGCAGGGTAGCCGCGAGGACGCTGCCTTGTCAGAAGAGGCCGTGTTGACGAACTAAATCTGCCCCCATCCCCCGCCACCGGTTGCTCCCACCATAGACAATCGAGACTATAATAATGGCTGCAAACTGACGAGAGCTCGTTACATCAGTTGTCATCAGTTGGATCAAGAGCTGCAACGAAACTTTGTAAAACAGTATAAGTGAAAAAGTGTTAAATTACTAAATCAATGTTTAAAGTGATATAAAGTGATAACACAAATATTTTGTTAAAAGAATTATTAGTTCGTTAAAAATATACAACTAGTATAAATAAATAAACATTACATATCAGAAGTTAAAAGTGACAGAAGATGTCACTTAAGTTAATGTTTAAATGCAGGTGCACTTGGTCTCTCTTTGTAAACAGAAGGTGGGAATGAGTTCCAAAGCTTTGCACCTTGGACAGAGAACGATTTACTGAAAAATTTTGTATTAAAGGAGGGCATATCGAGAGGCTCCACTATACTGTATTTTGCATATCATGTTATATATTCCTGAATATAATAGAGAGTTTTAAGTAACAATAAAACTTACCTTTTATTTTTCCTTAAGACATCCGGAATCCATCTTGAGTCAAGCACCTGTCTTTTTAGCCTTTTAGTCCAGTTTTCACTCCCTTCCGGTGCAAGTGCTGCTCTCTAATGTGAATTTGGCGGGAGGAAACTTGCACATTTTAACAAATTGATAATTCTTAATTCATTATACATACTCGAAATGAACCAGGTAGAAATTACCTGGATTCCGGATGTCTTAAGGAAAAATAATAGGTAAGTTTCAGTGTTAGTTAAAACTCTCAATTATTGTTACATGTTGACATCCGGAATGCATCTTGAGTGACGTGTTTGTTATCACCTGGTCATAAATATTATGACGTTGCTATAATGTGTCCAATAAAAATTAAATTATTGGAATACAATAATTTATTTTAATAACAATTTGATTTATGGAATACAATCAAAATAGCTTGACAGCTAAGCTTTTGTATTTTACTGTGACTGATTTAAAACAACTCTTTTGAAGTATCTTCTAAAGGATCTTGCCTCCATTTTCCAGTTTTTAAATTGTATCTTTTGAAAAGCATTCCATTCAGTTAAGGGAAGCTACTGAAGATCTTACAGATCTGCTAGAAGCTTCAATACCAGCTTCTTTGAGTAGAGACTTAATCCAAACTCGTAACTATTTTCGATGTCGCTCTAGGTCCGCTCTAGGTCCCTGTTGAGGTCAAAGATAATTAATTCATTTAAATTAATTGACCCACTGTCGCAGCTTTTGGATAGTTCAACCAATCGACAAAACCAGTAGATATAATCGAGGGCTTGAAATGGGTTTGTGAAATTTTCCACCTAGACTACCTGTAATTGATTCTATCAGTCTTGGATTCGGATCGTGGCCAAAATATAATGGCGTTAAACTGGTCAATAAATTTTTATTCTTCAATTGTCAATAAAGTGAGATCGTGGACTCTACGTGCTGACGATAATAAAGCAGGATTGCTACAACAACGAGGCCATATCGGGCCCCCCGCAGGAGGGGTCGAGGTTAACTCTTCGGGGCGTAGGACCCATGAGCTGGCTGCGATTCCACTTGTGAATGTAAGCGGGTTGTTGGGGCGGGCGTTTGCAGCCCTGCCGTCATGGCAGCATGGCAGAGTCGCCGCCGGCGAGGCGGTGCCCAGAGTCAGCAGGTCTCAGATGGGCGGCCTCCAACCAGCGGCACAGGATTGCTGTTAGCCTTAGTACCCACTATAAATTGTTTACATTTACCAGATGTGTACTGAAATAGTTTGATGCAAGAACTATATTCCATGGAACTTGAGTGAAAGTTGGAATAAAAGATTTATGTACGATCCTCGGTTCTGGACCAAACCTTCTTCATAATGCAATCCTCGATGTTTCTAGTCAATTAGTGCTTTCAACGTCCATGTTTTTATTTTCCTCAAGTCTTTAAAGTCGGTAAAAATATTTGTCAGATGAATGGCCCATCTTGTTACATACAGAACAAGCAACTCGATACAAGCACTTTACAAAAAATGTGACCCTCCTTTTTACAGAAGGTGCAATTTACTCTAATTGATTATGAATTTTTTTATTCAATTCTTTGATACTAGACTGAAAAGTATTTTTAGGGCACTGTGACATAAGGTGTCCCGTTTTACCACAAGTGTAATACCTTTTTTCTGCCTTGAAACCCACTTCATTACTCGACTTAAATCGTTTTGTACTATTTAAATCGTTTTGTACTATTAGCAATAGATTGTTAGGGTTTTATAACTTCCAGGAATTACTTTTTTTATTTTTTTAGAAGCCTTTTCATACGTAGAAAGTAAAACTATCAGATCAGGCACAGTACGAACTGTGTTATTTAAATTTGTCTAAATTAGTAATTTTAACGTCGACTTCTACTATTTCACCGGAAATAAGTTCAATTAATTGAGTTTCTGAAAAAGGTACCTTGGTGTAACGAAGCAATCTGACCTTCTCCCTTGCATACTCACAGTAGGTTTCGGCGGAATCGTGTGTGTACAGTACAGCTTTAGATAGACTTTCCGATAATTTTTTTTTTTACCGGATACAAATCCACTAAGTCCTTACGAAAGGCCTCCCAAGACCTTTCCGTCTCTGGTTCCCACGCTTCAAACCAGGATACTGCGGAACCCCGTAGAGTTTTTTCCAGCTCTAACAACCTTCTGGATGCTATTCCATTTGAGTACTAAGCAAAGTTTCTCAATGGTTTTTCACCAGCTTTCACCTGCTGTTGTTCTCAGGATCGAAGAGCGGCAGAGCGATATCATCATGCCACTGATTTGTTGCAATTGCATCGCTGATGACTTTCAATAGACCTCTTCCAGTAGTGGATTCGATTCCATAAGCTGTAAATAAGTTATTAATTAGGTTGGGCGTCTAGATTTTGTGATCCCACTTCTGATGTTGGAATATAGTTAAAATATTTTATAAGAAAAGCTAGATTTACATACATATTTCAAATAAAACAATTCATTAAACACATAATAACATTTATTTACTGTACATATTAACATTTAACAAACTACTGTTTTTTATAAAGACAAGTCATACAATAAAAAACACTTATCTCGTGTATGTATTTTATGTATTTCGCCAAATGGTTTTCACTATATCCAGAACTTTTCGCTTGAAGGTCTGTCCCTTGTTGGTGTTCGACGTGAGAACTGACTTGCCTCAGTGAAGGGCTATGTTTTATAGGTCTTACCCACACCGCTCGATATTCAAGATGTTTACTTTTTAATTGTTACAAAGTATATATTGACAATATACATTTTATAAATAACTAAATAATATAAAAATAATAATAGTAATGTTTTGGTAAATGGTATTTGAAAGCGGGTTCCAATTTAAAGGTATACTAAACACATTTGACACGTTACTGGCGACGAACCGCTTTTGTACCTTACTCTTACTCTTAATCATTAATAATAATTCCTTCACTATTAAATCAGATAATATTTTAAATACAATAAATATATTTTTAAGTGTTATTTATACATATAACAGTTATATAACAAGGCTGATTTCAATATAATTGTATACTAAACACTGGTTTGATATATTATTGATGACGTAACACTTTTGTAAGTCTTACCCTCACTATTCGATTATTAATCTTTAAATGATAATTTATATAAAAATAGTATATTCAATAAACATTGTATAAATATAGAACAGTATCCTAAAAAGTGCATCATGCAGTAATAGGCCTAAAAGTGACATCAATAAAACTAAGCTACGAAACTTTCCTCAATGCTCAAGGACTAATTCGTTTCAATTTAAATCCGTAGCTTGTAATTTCTGTTAGAAAGTCGGTCATAGTGAACCGAACTGTTTTGCTTTAGGACGATCAAACTCGGGTAACGTAAATTTTTGTCGAGAAGTCGTAACTGACATTAATAATCGTGACGTAATTACGGCGGTACTAGGTGGCATCCCGACAGATGTATTAATGGATACCGGTTCATACATCTCGTTAATAAGCTCTGATTTAGCTAAGCATTTTTCATGCAAACTACATGCGTGCATTCCACTGTTGCGTGGTTTTGGTGGCGCGGAAATACCAAATAATATAAGTACCGAGTACGTTTTTGAATACTCCGGTAGTTATAGGCACCGATGTATTAAGCAGAGACGGAGTGTCTTACATTCGCATTGCGAATTCACAACGAATCATTCGGTCCATTAAATTACCGATTAATATCATATCCGATTGTACGGTAGATTTGGATCTTCATTCTATTAACACGTCACCGTCATAAAATTAGGTTTTATGTCGGTTGTCATAGTAACCATATTAAATCCACTTATGTTTTATTAAAATAACAACAGATATCACCGATGCGTAAGAGTCTGTCAACGACCAAGACTTTATGATTTTCTAATGTCATGGTTATGGAAAATGTAACTGTGTGCTTCATTAATAATACTATCCGACTATGTGGCTGTGTCAATGACCAAAAACTGTGTGATCATGTGGGTATGTATAATTAGTCATACATTACATACATAATGAGATCTAAGATTTTCGCGAGTTTAATTCATTTAAATGAAACTAGTATTTTTCGGATAAACTTTGATGATTTATTTTTGTAAAAAACTACATACTCCCGACGTTTCGGTTACTTTTCAGCAACCGTGATCACGGGCAGACGAGATGTCAGATGTGACATGTCCGAAACCACACCGCAGGACCTCAAGACACCGTGAGCGCATTCTGCCGGCATCCAGAGCGGTACGCCAGAAAATTAAGAAATCGATGGCGGTAGATGATAAATAACAAGGACCAACTGACAGACATTCACACCTCGTCTGCCCGTGATCACGGTTGCTGCAAAGTAACCGAAACGTCGGGATTATGTAGTTTTTAAATAATAAAATCCGCGTAGTAAATCCGAATAATACTAGTTTCATTCAGAATAATGACATTTGTATTTAATTATTTGTATTAAATATTTTGTATTTTTATTAAATATTTTATATTTAAATTCTATATTAATTTAAGATATACATATATTTTTATAACGATAATTCAAATATTCTTTTAATTCATGACTTTACATAATCAAGTACTTTTTTTTTTACTTGTAGGTAGCATGTTATTGTAGTACATGTAGTCCATGTAAAGTTTCAATTTTTAGATTCATTTTGTATGTGGGTTTTAGTGCAAGCAGTAAGTTTAAATCCATTTTGTGCGTCGTTTTATGTGAAATCTGGAACAGTACGCGGTAAGTGATTTTGTGTATATACATACTAGTATATATTTTACTGTTCGTTTCATCGTTTTTATGTAATAATTGTATATTGACCGTCAGCTTTTAATATGGTTTAATAAAATTATAAATAATTTTCGAAAATAATTACATTTGATGGTTAAAATTCTTCATCAAATCTACCTACACCATGCACCATTATTTACTTATTTCTTTCAACTTTCTTTGTCCGTATTATCACCACTACTAACATGTTGTATTAGAAACTTTTCATTTTGTCCCCCGCTATAACATTATAATATCTTATCCGCCTTTATTCAAGGATGTCATCCTATAATGATCGTTATCATATATTTTGCAACTTTATAAAATCTGGCATATTTGTTGACAAGTTTTCCACTCGTTAATCCTTTTTTTTATTATTATTATTATGCTACGCTGAATTTGTACTAAATCGCCTAAAAGAATTTTGTATAATTAAGTCTTTTTTATCGTACCCCTCTTTACTTTTTATAGAAACGTTAATATTATTTTTTTGAGCTTGAGAACGCAACTCGGATATTTGAGTTTTGTTTTTTGTTTTACAGTATAAAATGCAGTTCAAATCGAGGCTTATATCCATATAGTAATTCTAAAGGACATTTCTGGGTACTGCTGTTTATGCTGTAATGGATGCCTCTTTTCCACTTATGGAATAAATTGTTCCCAGTCTATCTCATTTTCACCAGTATACGCTGTTAATGATTGAAGAATGGTGCGATTACTACGTTCGACTTGCCCTTTTGCTCTTAGACAGGGAACTGCATTTAATATATGCCGAATTTGTTTAAGGGTGCAATAGTTTGAAAACTTTTGGTTGGTAAAAGCCTTCCCACGGTCTGTTGTTATTCGAGTAGGCAGTCCGAAAACGAGCGTAAGAAAATTCATTGTATGTATTACGTGAATTGTAAAAGTATTAGGAACAGGTTGCAGTCAAACAAATTTACTGAAAGCGTCTATTACTACCAATAAGTAACAATTTTGTTTTAACGAATTTACACAAGGGACCAAATTATTGAGATGCCACGGAATATTCCGTTTTTCAATGGGATTTAAAAAGCCTCGTTTCCCAAATGGTTTTTTTTTTTTGGCAAATTGACACGGAATGCATACCTTCACATATTTAGTAACAAATCGTTTTAGTTCTTCGAACTAATATTGTCTCTGAACAATCTCAATAACCCTGGTTGCATTCGTGTAACCATTATCATGAAACATTTTTGCGATTTTATACTCGTCTACTTTTCTATGCAGAATACCGTCTTTTAATAGATACAACTCCTTATATTCATAATTAATATGTTATTAATAATGACTTGTAATTCAAGATCATCATTTTGCACTGCTGTAATCCAATTTTCTGTTGTAATATGTTGTAAAGGTAGAGCATTGCGACTCAGCGCGTCTACGTGTTGAATTTGTATTTCTGGTCTATATTGCACTTCAAAATTGTAACTTTGTAGTTCTAGCCATCATCGTCCTATCCTTGGTAACTACTGAGAGCCTGACAATCGGTAAATATTTTAAAAGGTCGACCCAAGAGATATACACGAAATTTTCTAATACTAAACACAACTGCCATTGCTTTAAGTTCATACGAGTGATATTTTTGTTCTATGGATGTGGTTTGTTTACTGAAATATGCTATAGGTTTTAATTCACCTTTCAACTGTTTTTAAAATAAAATACCACCAACTCCATGACTTGATGCATATATGTTTAACTGTGTTTCAAGTTCGGAATTATATACAGCCAGTACTGGTTCAGATTTTAAAGCTCGTTTATACCAATAAACGAATTTTGTTCTTCTTCCCCCCATTTCCACAATTGGTATTTCGTAGTAAAATACATAGCGGACGAATTCTATTCTCGAAAGATTTAATGAATTTACGGAAGTAACCAGCTTACACCCAATAAATCTTCTTAAATCGTGAATATTATTTGGTTCTCTAAATTCATTTAGTGCTTTTAATTTATTTGGCTATGGTCGGATCTCTCCACACGATATGATGTGACCTAAGTAATCGATACTTGCTTTTAAGAATGAACATTTGTCCATTACACCAAATATTACACCATATTTGCTCAATAAAATCAAAATTAGTTCTCAATTTTCCAACGCCTGCGGGATAGTTTTTGAAAATAATAAAATATCGTTGATAATGAGGAAGCGAATTCAAATCTATACTTATTCAGCATAAAATTCATCACTCTTTTATTGACATACGATACGGGTGATGATAAAAGGGAACTTAAGTGGTTAGTTCAATTTTTATTTCTATATCAAATCTCCTACCCCTGCATGATCATCAAAACAATGATCAAATTTATTTAAGATTTTGAAGATTGTCTAGGTCCGATCTTGACACATCTGTATCGATTTTAATATTACCCGATTTATATTCAGAACCTCGAGCAATGCAAAGTGTAGCAAATAATGTTATCGGTTAATATATTAAGTCGTTTACGTCGATATACCCCCGGTTACCATTTATTTCAGTTATTTGTTCTGGAATATCAATTTCTTTACCAAGACACCTATGTTCAGACCGTTCAAGTTTCACAGAACACCATCGACATATTGTCGACAAATTGGTCCGTATAAACTAAAATTTTGATTAATCCATTAACAATTTTCAGGTCATGAGGTACCCTTAATTCTATTTTTGATAGATGGACGTCATTATGATTTGAAAATGGTAGTTCCATATTAACAGTGCTATTATTGTAGGAAAATGTTAAAGTATCCGTCGCTTTCGTAACACATATTCCCGGTAATTCACTAAAGGCCCGCCCTATTATCATGTCGGTGTCTTGTAGGTCATTTATTCATTTTGTTATCACAAGACTATCAAAACCGATGTGCTAGCCCCGACGCCATCTATGTTCAAATTCAAAATTCAAAAGCTACTATAGAGCTTCACCTTCTGGTGTTATAATTTGAGGCCCATAACCTTTTATGCTTGTTTGACATATATTATATTTGTAATAAGTGAAACAATTGCCAAGTTGTTGCTCTGTAAAGAGTAATTTATTTTACAGAAAACGTGTCACAAATCATCTACCATACACTTTTTAATAAACTTAACATATTTTAAAGAAATACAATGTAAATACTAACCTGTAAAGAGAAACAACATTAAATGCTATTGCTTCAAACAATCTTATTTATTTATAGTTTCTTATTAGTTAACTTATTAGTAAGTAATTAATTAAGTGCAATCTCCATATTAGACAATCCAGCAAAAAACCTGCCTTTGCCGTCACCACAGATAATATATGGAGAATGCGCGGTAAATTTAAATGACGAACCAAAGAGTTTCATTTACATCTCCCCTCCCCCCCCCTTATAATTACAGATAATTAGTTTTTTATTGGTATAATTTTGGTAATGTGGAAATAGTTTGATTCAATTTTTTTGTAACCTGTATCTATCTTATAAATTGAGTTTGATAATTTTTCTAATATTTTATATGGTCCAATTTTTATTTCATCTAGTTTTTTTCTATTTAACCGGTTTCCATTTTCTACATATACTAAATCACCTACTTTTAACTGACAACTTTTCCTGTTTTTATCAAATTTTTGTTTATTGTAGTTGTGAGATTTAATAGTTCTCTCTAAAGCTATTTTTCTGTCTTGTAATAAATTACTTTGTAACTTTTTTTCTGTTAATTCATCTGGTATGATATTAATAGCTTTTCCTTCTAGTAAATATACTGGAGAGAATCCTGTAACTGTGTGTTCAGTCTCATTATATTTCTGGATACATTCATGAGCTATAGTCGTCCAAGCCATTTTATCTTTCTTTTCATTAATTTTACATCTAATTTTGTTAACTATTGTTTGATTTAAACGTTCATTTAAACCGTTGGAGAAAGGTGCATTTACTGCGGTAAAGATAATTGGTATATTTTCTTTTATTAAAAAACCTTTAAATTCTTTTGAGTTTATGCCTGGGTATTGATCAGACAGAATCATTCCAATTTTATTTTCAGGGATAACTTTTTTTACAAGCTTTATAAAGTCATTTGCATTTTGTGTTTTAGACGTTAAAATGTAAGCATATCTGGTTAAATGGTCCACTAAAATATGTAAATATGTTTTTGTAGAGCGAGATCCACCAAATCCACCAATAGTATCTATAGAGACTATTTCGAAAGGGTAGGTGGCAGGGCCTAGATGAGACATTAATCCAAATTTAAATTTAGTTCTAGTTTTATTTTTTAAACATATTTCACAATTATCACAAATATTTTTTATATTGTTTATTAAATTTTTTGCTGTATAAAATGGTTTGATTTTATTTTCTATTTGTTTCACCCCTATATGACAGTATTCATAATGTATATTTTTAATTAATTTTTTACTAAATTCTTCAGTGAGTATAATTTTTTCTTTTTTTCCTATTCTTTTAAAGTATACTTTATTTTTTAATAATAGTTTTGTTTTATTAAGTTTTATGTTTTCATTTTCCTCTTGATCTTTTTGAATCTCTTCTAGTTTAAGAAAATTTGTTATTTTTAAGACTTCATCTTGGTTCACATGTGGTTCTAACACAGGGTTTCTACTTAAACTATCTGCTTCTACATTGTCCCTTCCTGGTGAATATATAACTTCAAAATTAAATTGTGATAAGTAATATGCGAGATCTCCTAACTCTTCGTCGGTTCTTGCTTTAATATTTAGTTTTTCTAGAGGTTTATGATCAGAAAACACTTTAAATTTTTTTCCTATGAGCCAATGTTGCCAATATTTGACTGATTCTTTTATTGCTAAACCTTCTAAGTAGATAGCTTTTTTCCGTTTTTGACTATCATTTAATTTTCTAGAAAAATATGCACATGGCTTCTCTTCTCCATTTTTTTGTGGTTGTTTTAATATAGCTCCAATACCTTGAATACTGGCATCTGTATAAATATGTATAGGTAAATCTGGATCGAAGATCTCTAATATAGGTCTTAAACAAAGCATATTCTTTATTTTATCAAAAGATTCTTGACAAATTTTCGTCCAAGTAAAATTTTGGTCTTTTCTTAACAAATTGTGTAAAGGTTCTAATATGATTGATATATTTGGTATGTATTTTCCATAAAAGTTAATTTTACCTAGAAACTGACGAATATTTTTTTTATTTTTTGGAGTTGGAAAATCTTTTATTGCTATTAAATTATCTTTAAGCGGCGTAATTGTATTATTTTTTATTATGTGGCCTAAATATTTAACAGAATCCTGTGCAAAATTGCATTTAGAGAATTTTAATCTAAAGCCCTCTTTTGAGATTGCTTCCAGTAACAGAGATAAATGTTTCATGTGTTCCGTGAATGTCCGAGAAAAAATTAAAATATCATCGATGAAATTTACTGTAAAATCTGATAATTTGTGTTTCCTAATTATGCTACTTAATATTCTTTGAAAAATTGCAGGGGAAGTTTTTAAACCAAATGGTAAACAGGTCCATTGAAAATGATTTTCTTGAGTAACAAATGCAGTTTTTTCCCTATCTTCTACTTTTAATGGAATTGACCAAAATGCAGAATTTATGTCTAATATTGAAAAAAATTTACAATTCCTCGTTTTTATCATTAAATCCTCTATAAGTGGGAATGGTTGCGATTGAGGAACTACTATTTTATTCAAATCACGAAAATCTATGCATAGTCTAGATTTTCTCCCCTCTTCTTTTTTATAGGCTAGTGTTACAGGGGCTGCAAAGGGACTATATGATTCTTCAATTAGTTTATTTTTTAATAATTGTGAAACTTGTAGTTCTATTTCTTTTTTATCCTCAAAATTACATCTGTATGGTCTTTTGCTACAATATGTATCTACAAGTAAATCTATATGTGCCTCATAGCCCTTCACTTTACCTACATCATATTTATCTTTCGCAAATAACGATTTATACTTGTTAATTAATTCATCTATTTCTGATTATTGTTGAATTTCTAAATGATCTACTGAAATGTTGAAGTTTGTAATTTCTATGTGTTCGTTAAAATTGATCTCACATTTATCATTAATTACTAAATTATCTTCCCCTATGTTTTTCCTATCATTATTTTCATTAATTAAATATTGCATGTTTTGAATTTTATTACCTGTGAAGCCAGGAATGTTTTCATTGCTTATTTTTTCCTCATTGTTTAAGAATTGTTTTATCTCCAAGTTTTCATTTTGAATTAGTTGAAAAGATCTTATGCAATCTAACCCAATTAAAAAATCGTAATCAAAATTTTGTTTGTCTACCACAAAAACATTTATGTATTTCTCTAGCTGAAAAATCTTAATTTTTAATGTTACTATTCCTATAGACTTTTTTACACCATTAATCGTTTTTAAATTTGCCTGATTATTATAGTTATTATGGATATGATAATTTTTTAAGGATAATAATCTGGAATTAATTAAACTTACATTTGATCCTGAATCATAAACTCCCAATGTTTCTAAGGAATCATTTATTAAAATTTTAATTTTGATTAATGGTGGAATTATTAGTTTTTTGGATCTACTTCATTTAAACTTATTTCCAATTCAGAATTATTAACACTTTTAATCAACTCTTTTTTATATTGATTATCATTTTTATTCCTGAACCAACATACAGACTCTGAATGATATCGAATTCCTTTCTTTTCTTTTTCACAGATTTTGCACGGTTTTTCCTTAAAAGATTTTTCTTTAATTTTATTTTCAACATGTGCTTCCCTATTTTCAATTTTTTTTTATTTAGATGTTCTAACCCACGAATACTATTAAATAACTGTTCAGTTTCCTTTATATCACTTCTATCAATTTCATCAGCTATAAAATTAGGTAACCCAGTTACAATTAAATTAATTAAAGTGGTTTTATCTATTAACTTACTTGTCTCTAATAAAAGCCTCTCTTTCTTTAAAGCATATTCTAGTAGCGATCCCTGCCTATACTTAAATAAAAAAGCATATCTTACCGGCGTCCAGCCTTTGTTCATATATGTTTCACAAAAATTCTTTTTCCAAATACACCATTCAGAATTCAATGTACACTTTATAAGCATGGAACTATACCAATCTTGACAAGAATCATCTAAAAATAACCTTAACCCTTGAATTTTGTGAATATCATCACTTATACCCACACGAGCACATTCAGTTTCGAAGATGATCATCCATTGTGTTGCATTTGACGTTTTTTGTGTAAATTTATCGATTACAAACATTTCAGATAATTTCTTTAAATTGAACAGTTTAGGCTCCTTCTCCGATTCAGCAAAATTAGCCAACATTCTTGAAAGAGCTTCTGTTGTCGTCTCCGTAGAAGTCTGCTTTTGTGAAATATATGTAACTTCTTCCAGTAAATAACCTTTAAATTGCATATTTCCATCTTCATCCATGTAGGCATCATGTAACTCCGGTGTAACAGAAATCCATACTTGTCGTTTTTCATGTCTTCTTTGCAGTGTAGTTCTTACTTTTTGAAAAATTTTCGTCTGTGTTAACACATCGTGTAGTTTCACTGATTGTAATTGCTCCGGAATCAAAAAGGTATTTCTATCTGCATCCATAATTGAGGTTATGCACATTATGTTTGTTTTTGGATCTTCACCCGGTTTTATAACAACCTCGAATTTTAACTTTTCCATTGTTTACAACAGCTATAATTAATGTTGTTTTGTAATAAGTGAAACAATTGCCAAGTTGTTGCTCTGTAAAGAGTAATTTATTTTACAGAAAACGTGTCACAAATCATCTACCATACACTTTTTAATAAACTTAACATATTTTAAAGAAATACAATGTAAATACTAACCTGTAAAGAGAAACAACATTAAATGCTATTGCTTCAAACAATCTTATTTATTTATAGTTTCTTATTAGTTAACTTATTAGTAAGTAATTAATTAAGTGCAATCTCCATATTAGACAATCCAGCAAAAAACCTGCCTTTGCCGTCACCACAGATAATATATGGAGAATGCGCGGTAAATTTAAATGACGAACCAAAGAGTTTCATTTACATATTTTAAATTGATTTTTAGAGCCGCTGATACTGTTATAGTATTATTAAAGTCAATATATGCAGTCAATTTCAAACCGTTAGCAATAATAATTTTACGAAATTTTGGCGATCCACATCAATCGGGCTAACAATTTAGATTTCTTTTCATCGAATTTATTGTTAGGTTTGACATAAGAACTATTTGGAGCCGATAGATTTTTAAAATAACAGTCTTTCTCTTCATAACCTACTTTACCACAGTGATCGGACTTTTTAAATCTGCAATATTCCGTTTTATGAACAATTTTATTATAATTATTACATCGGACGTTTTCCCTACATTGGGATGATATACATTGGGACGATGTGAGTCCACATGAAAAACATTTAGGCCCTGAATCTTTATCAAAAGTTAAATTATTTGTTAATTTTAAGGGTTCAACTATAGTATCCGTTAAATAATTAAGTATCTTAAGAACCGGTGGCTTTAGAACCTGTGCCTCGGGTTCCAGCTTTCAAATTACGTGGCAGATTATATGCTCACTTAACTCCCATGACTCTCCAAGAGCTGGCTTTTTGAAAAATAAAAGTATCACCTGTGCATCCTGACGTTTGCTAGTTGCAACCATGTCGTGTAGTTTCGCAGCGAATCTGCGCTTAGCAGGAAAAGTCTTTTCCACTCGCTCCAGGTCACATCGATGTTTTATTAGTGTTCAAACCGTAGCAGAGAGTTTCCTTCCAAGTTGCTTGTCACGTTGTATATTAAAGCTCTTCTTTTTATCATCATATTTAAGCTTCTTACTTGAGCTTCAGCATCTCCTTGTTATTTGTATAGGGTCCAGGTTGTAATTGCGTTGCCATCTCACACTGGCTAGTAACTTCAATCATTTTCTCCAGGTGGTCTAAACGTTCAGGTATCTGTAGATCGGAGAGGTTTTCTTGATTCTTTTTTCTTCAGGCTTCTTTGGTACATGTGGCAGCGGTTCATCTTAATTATTTCCAGTTGACAGGATATCTCGCGAACGATCCGTATAGGCACGGCACAGAGAACGAGCACTTCTGACTTGTTAAAAATAAATAAGGCAGTACTTCCACTTAGATGTCTATTGCTCCACAACTCGTACCAGAAATCCCCCAGTCTAGCACTCACATCCTATTTATAATATTCAAAGGTAATATTTTTAGGTGAGGGTAAGTTACAATATCATACAGAGGGCGCTAGTTTCCCTCATAAGAGTTTCCATAAAATTATAAAACACTGAACATTACGTAAAACATGCAGAAGCTCTCATTATAAATTATAAAACCAATTGTCAAGTATTTGGACATTTAAATTACCGTACAGAAACATTATTAACATTAATTTACACTATTATAACAAATATACAGATGGCGCTAGTTTAACCATCATAAGAGTTTCCAATAAATATTAGAATATAAATATCGTTAAGCTTAGAATCATCAAGAATATCACAATTTAAATTATTTTAAATATTTATTACTAAAAATATATATTGACTTATTGAAGTGGTGATTGGATTTAAAACTATTTTGTTACTATAGATAAAATTCGATATTGTCTGAAAAATGAATTGTAAAATTTACCTGTTTGTACGATAGTGAACCGCCAAGTCGAGCAAAAATAAAAAAGCGGCATGGCCGTATTACACTTTTCTCAAATTATTTCGGGCCATTTTCGACCTATAAGTACATTTCGCATTAAACTTGACGCCTATATTTCTGGTAAGCAAGAAAAAAGTAGCTCAAGCATTACAACTAGGCAAAGTTCTTAGTTTTGTTAAATTTTTTCATTCACTGACTGACCCATCATCCAAACTGTAAGGCGCTTCTAGTTTATATAGAAGCTTCAAAATTTTGAATACAAGTTGTGTTTAGTGAATAACTCAGGGAAAAACTAAAATATTTTGAATTTTCTGTCCACTTTGCCCTCGTTATGAATTTAACTTTGAAGTAAGAATAAATAATAGTGCGATGTCAATATTCGTAATTATCAAAGAGCCAGCTAGCAAGCCAGTCATACCAAACTTACACATACATAAAAGACAACCATCACACAAACAAGTAGACTATATTAAATATAGATAGATAGTTTCACTTCCACCCCCTTGTGAAACATCACCTACGCGGTTGTATGTTCTCCTAGTAGGATGTTATGAGTTGGTGTTATGCAACCAATACAGCTTAGCTAGAGGAATTTTTCCCACATTTCTTCTCATACGTTAAACTGAGTTTATTAAAGTTATCATCATACAGTTAATTACAGTTATAATTAAGTTACACGCAAATTGAAAGCATTGAATAAAATTATTAATAAATCTAGCATTTATTAATAATTTTAATAAAAAAATATATGGAACTTAAAATTATACACACCAACTAGAGCTTGAGATTAATGGGGAGAAAGATCACCTTAGCGATAATAAATAATAATAGTTAATAGTTTTATAATAATAATTAAATTTTTATATACCCTGACTTTATAACCTTGTATTACAGATGAACATTAATTGAGGAATCATGTTTTGTATGCAATACTGAACGATGATCGTCCACTGCTCTACGAACTTGAAAATAATACAAATTATTTTATGAATTCAATTCACTTCCATAAAACGAGATTTCAGGAACACGCAAAAGAAACTTATATATGATAGGAACAAAAATATATTCATAAGAATAACAGGAAAAAATTAATAAATAAATAAGCTCTAATAAATGTAAATTGGGCTATGACACACGAACACAGACAAACAAATAAATATCAGTAAATATCAATATATATTCAATATATGAAATATTTAAAACACACGTCTGTCCCAATATGTTCATATAGCATAAATTTCACTCTCAATTCATAGTGATACATCACCTTCATAGATTTATGTTTCCCTGGTAGGATGTTATGAGTTCCGTTGGAGCTACGAGACCAGTACAAAAAATTTAACTTTCGAAGCTGGCATTTCTTTTTCTATAAATGATAATGGCACTTACTTTCGTCCCTCCACTTCGAATCAATTTTGACTAAAATTAACTAAAAAAAAACATATATCGGTGTAATTCGTATTATTTGAAAAACTAATAATTGAGGGTAGTTGAAATTATCAGGTGTCAGCCGCATAACCACCTGCGTAGCCACTTGTGTAAGTGTAGTAACAACAATGTTGGTCTACAATCAAGAATAAAGTCATTGATGACGTCAGTTATGCTGGCGTCACACTTTTTAAAAACCACGGCCTGGACCCTACTCCGACATACGTGTATTTGAAAAACATTGATTAATTATAATCTAAATCAATTTATATTATATTAATTAATTAAATATTTTATTATTTATTTTCTGATTAGAAAACATGTATATGAATGATTTCATTTTCATCTCGTCTATCAATTGATCATGGTTGCAAAGGAACCAACCAGAACTTCGAAAATTGGTCAAGTTTGTTTCATAGTGCGGGAACCAGGACTTCATAAGTCTGAAGGAGTTGTACAATATGTTTCATGATTGCTGTGAAAAGTAAAACTTTATTGACCTGACTACAGTTACGTATAAATACATAATATGGGACTCACGTTTTTGATAACGTTGCATACTAGGAGAACAGACTTAAGTATTCTGATTTGTATACAATACTGATACGACTACCCACTGCTCTTAGTTTTCAAGATATGTATGTAAGGCAGACTTTTAAGATTGACAAAATACATTGTTACAAAATGTATGTCTAAGAAAATCTCAGAAGAAAAAAAACTGTTTTTTACATTAGTTTTCAGTAAGCCTGATACAATTGCCCTTTATGCTCTCTGATTTTAGATATCTTAGTTTGATTAATTTTGAAAACGGGAATTCCTTTCTTCATGATAGCCGACACTAAAATATAGTTTCGCCTTAGTTCGTGCATGCATGTTTGTCACAACGTCTGCACTATTAACCCTTTGAAATGCATATTTGTATGTTTATCGTAGAACCAATTCTCTGGGTTTTCGTAGCATCCCCGTAGCAAATTGTGTAATAGTATTCTGTAGCTTTATGAACACCTGGTACTTCATAATACGCAATAAACGTGACTTGAAACTACGGTTTACAATTTGTTTTTAAATTTAAACTTATTTTTTAAAGGAACGTGCATTATCCAGTAAAAAGTAAATAAAAGTAAAGATAGACAGGTAGTTTTATAAAGTAAAGGCAGAGATAAAAAACCATCTCTTATTTACTCATTAAATATTTCATACTTCGTGTATGATTAACAAATAAAAAATAAAAAATTAAATCCATACTATATACTATATACTATTATACTATATACTATTTTACTATATACTAATATTTTATCATTATTATTATTGCTGTTGTTATTATTATTATTATTATTATTATTATTATATTATAAATGTAACTCTGTCTGTCTGTCTGTTACGCTTTCACGCCTAAACCAGTGAACCGATTTTGATGAAATTTGGTATTTATCGCAAAAAATGGGGGAATGGGTAAAAAGAGGGGATGACTGTTCGTATGGAAAATCGTCATTTTTGAAGATATAACAGTGAAACTTTGTATTTAGACACTTTATTAGGAATGAAAGAACATAGGCTACTTTTTATAGCGAAAATTGGGGTAAAAACAGGTGATGAATGTTCGTATGGAAAATTGTCATTTTTAGAAATATAACAGTGAAACTATGTATTTAGACACCGCTTGTGTCGCTCTTAGTCTGACCCCTCACCCCAGACCCGTCCGGTATGGTAGTACCTGCCGGTAAAGCCCTGGGGATCACTGGAGCACTCAAGCCCCCCACCACGACAAGTTGACAGCCCTCGGGGGATCGTCGAATTAACCTACCCTAATCTACAATCATGTAATAAAGTGATGAAATACACATGTATTTCATCACTTAATATTTTTCAACCCGACCCCAAAAAAAAAAATATATAAATTTAATAAAACTCATCTGTCCCATATCGGTTTTTTTTCAATCTATAGTGTAAAATCACCCGCAAAGATCTATGTTCTCCTGGTAAGGTGATATGAGTAGCTTTGGAGCTACGAGAAATAAAAAAAATCTTTTTAACTTGCAAAGCTGGGAAATAACGATATTATTTTTAGACAAATGCCTTTAGTTTGTGAAGTCTATTTCGAGTCTCCACTTTCTTAACTACTAGATTTGGGAATAACTCCTTTTTGCTGATTCGCCTGAAACTAACCGAAAAAATCTATCGCTTTGATGAACATTAATTAATAAATAAATTATTATTATTTTTCTGATTTATTTATTTAGAATAACAATAAAATACATTTTTTTAATTCTGTTTTTCTGCATCTTATACATATAATTAATCATTATTGTTTTGGATTAATTTTCTCGTTCTTTTTAAAACAAAACAAAACATAGTTCAAGTCAGGTTTATTTCATAATATAATGTACCAGGTATTCATAAAGCTCCAGAGTACTGTGCTACGATTTGATACGAGATTTTTATGTAAAATAAAAAAAAAGTATATTGATCTCACTACAGATTAATGTATCATAGTATGGGAGTCACGTTCTTGATAGCGTTGCATACTAGAAGATCAAATTTAAGTATTCTGGTTTAATTATTAGGACGGCCCACTGTGGCTAATGTTCAATATAAATAAAGGAGGCTTTTAAGGTATACATAATATGTGGTTACAAAATGTATTCCTAAGAAGATTAAAAAACTTTTTTTTTTACATTTTCTTTCAATAATCGGAACAAGAAAAATGATTTAACTTATAGTCTTCTACACGGAATTATAATTGTAAGATATTGAAAATCTTCATAAAAGAAAATGATGTGTTTAAAGTTAAACATTTTTCTTCTTTTAATTTAAGGTTTTAGGAATTTTAATAGCGTACAAATAGTTTTAAAGAAACAAACTATAATTTAATGACATTAGCATTTGAAAGTGCTGAGAAATCCTAATGAACAAGAGGAAACAAACAAGTAAATAAAAGTTCAATTCAATGGAAGTAAGTAAGGAAGGAGTAATATATACATATAATATATAAAAAAATATATATAAATAATTCCATGTAAAGTTTCCTACAGAAACCTGGCTTATGGCCATGATTTCAAAATACTCATCTCAACAAGTCATCTCTAACAGTCCAGTCACAACTAACTAATTCTCAGTTAAGAATATTTGACTGTATAGAAAAACAGGTATTTATAAAAATCAAGTATTGTTTCTCACACTTTCGTAGCAAACAAATAAATAATATACATTTATAAAAAATTTGATAATGTAAAATAATTTAAAATGTCCTTCCGACGTAAACTGACTAAAAATAGACGTGTGGCACTCGGAGACTGCCGCGGTAAAGCTATTGCATAGCATTTTATCAACTTATGCAATTATAATTATATTTTTATTTTATATATGCAGTATTTTTTTTTCTTTGTTCTTTTTTTCTTTGGAGATGCCGTAACTTGTGCTATCTATTTCAATAAAATCGTAATAAAATAATATAATGATACGTGTCAGTGACGAGTGCTCATTGCTCGGATGTGTATTCTTTAGTGTGATGCCACTACTGTATTTATATCACAAGCTTCTCGTCAGCAAGTCTAATAACACGTGATGTCACGTAATTATTTTTTATAGTTTTAACACCATATATATACATATACATACACGATAAGGTGTAACTAGTTGCGGGCTTGAACTTACTCGTGGACGAAGACAAACAGCACCTAGCGTTGTGTGTGAAAGAGATAGAATCAGTCGTGAGCAGTTAGCAGCTAGTTAGCCCTCATAGTGTAGTCGCACGCACACATACACCGTGCCGAAGTTTGCCAAACTGAAACGACGTTCGATGATAGGAGTTAGTTACTGAATGTTAAGTTACAATATATTTATTGCCTATTAATGTTTTTTAAGTCTGTGGATTTTTTCGATATTTAGAATATTTTCTACATAATTTGATAATTTTTTTAGAAAATATTCTTAAAAAAAATATCAAATTGTGTATTAGTTATCGTTTTTTGATTAATTACAAAAACATTTTGGCTACGTCGAAAACTTCCTATATTAAATGAATCTTGATGGAAATAACATTGTGTTTTACCTAGTGTATTATATACTCCATTGAAGAGCATTTTATTTAACATATCTTTGGTTTAATTTTTTTTAAATTTATATCATGTAGAGAGACATTTGAAAAATTTTCTAAATTTAAATATGGAAATTTAATGTTTAAATAAAATGAATCTAGTAAATTGTTGTTTGTGTTACGAAAAGGTATAATAATGTTGTTAATGTCCTTCACATATTATATCATATTATTATCGTATGCTTTTGAAAAACTTCTATTAAAAAAAAAAAAAAAACCATACATTGACGATAAAAAATGTATATTATGGATATGGACATGGAGCTTATGAGCTTGTTGCATGTTAAGGTCCGTCAATAATTTTCTCACAACTGGAAGCGTATCCCTAAGATGAACTAGAGACTTTCGAATCCCTAGTTTATCACTAGAAAGGAAACGGGACATAACAGAGTTAAATATAAATGAGAATATGACTGAAATCATACCGATATAGGTTAACCCGAAAGAAATCATGAAAAGAGATACATAGATTTATGGACGACAGATGTGTCAGTCGAGATAGAACCTCTGAAGTAATTCTTATTAGTTATGAATGATTTTTTGTTAAATCGCATTTAAGTTAGTTGTAATTTGATAATAATTAATAATTACCTACAATTTTTTTATGACAAATATAATTCATATCAATACACACGATGTAACTCACAAGCACTACATATTTTAGTAATCAAGATTGCTTAATGCGCTCGGGAATTGCGAGTTGGCTGAGTTGCGAGACTTGGTTTGCTGATAAAAAATTTGGTTTTTCATGGCATTGCGTTTTCATGCGAATGCCAAGTCAATCTATTTATTTAAACATAAAATATTTTTAATTTTAATGTGGTCACTATGAGATATGGTTAGATAGTTAATAACGTTATAAATTAAGACAGAAGGCCCCTTAAGAGGGGACCGAAAAGATCAACCGACTTGGTATTACGTACATCATCCAAAATTTTACAATGAAAGAACAGTGTTGCGGGACTTGTTTTTTTTTAAACTTTTGTTATCGATGGCATCTCATATATTGTTATGGAAAACCTCCTTTTTCTCTTTTTTTCCAGTATGATCTATTTCTCTAACACTCGTGCTATCAACGAATTTTCTGAGAGCCCACTCTCTGACTTATGATACGAGCTACACGTGTATATTTATAGATTACCTTGAAAAGTGGACAGAAAATTCAAAATATTTTAGTTTTTCCCTGAGTTATTCACTAAACACAAATTGTCTTCAAAATTTTGAAGCTTCTTTATAAACTAGAAGCGCCTTACAGTTTTGATGATCCATCGTCCACATGAAACACATCGTCCCAATGTATATCATCCCAATGTAGGGAAAACGTCCGATGTAATAATTATAATAAAATTGTTCATAAAACGGAATATTGCAGATTTAAAAAGTCCAATCACTGTGGTAAAGTAGGTTATGAAGAGAAAGACTGTTATTTTGAAAACCTATCGGCTCCAAATAGTTCTTATGTCAAACCTAACAATAAATTCGATGAAAAGAAATCTAAATTGTTAGCCCGATTGATGTGGATCGCCAAAATTTCGTAAAATTATTATTGCTAACGGTTTTAAATTGACTGCATATATTGACTTTAATAATACTATAACAGTATCAGCGGCTCTAAAAATCAATTTAAAATATAATATATGTTAAACAAGCATAAAAGGTTATGGGCGTCAAATTATAACACCAGAAGGTGAAGCTCTATAGTAGCTTTTGAATTTTGAATTTGAACATAGATGGCGTCGGGGCTAGCACATCGGTTTTGATAGTCTTGTGATAACAAAATGAATAAATGACCTACAAGACACCGACATGATAATAGGGCGGGCCTTTAGTGAATTACCGGGAATATGTGTTACGAAAGCGACGGATACTTTAACATTTTCCTACAATAATTCAGAGGGTGTCCTACTAAGTATTTTTCCGATATTTAGCCTTGGGCATACGGGTACGCGACCCCGGATCCTCGAGCCACCACTTTCATACCTCTATCCTCAGTCCATGAAGGTGGTGTCCCGTACCTCCCCTCATTCCCCTTCCTAACCTCTTTCCCCCCTTCTCTATCTTTTCCTTTCCTGGTTTTACCCGGAAAACGGGGTTTTGGAGGTCAGACGGCAGTCGCTCCGTTAAAACCACTCCCGCCACTCTTATGGTTGCAAAAGTTTATGGACTGGGTACGGCTAGGGCGTCGCCGATAAACGACGCGCAGGCACATCGCCCTACACCTGCGATAAGTGGGCAAGGGCTACCGTGTCAAGTACGGGCACGGCTAAAGACGTTAGTACCCCAAAGGAAACTCCGCTTTGCAACGTGGAATATTGGCTCTCTAACCGGACGATGCAGAGAACTCGCAGATGTACTCATGAGACGTCGGGTCCAGTGTGCGTTCCTCCAGGAAACTCGCTGGAAGGGCAATAAGTCTCGCAACATCGGACAGGGTTACCGGCTGATATACACTGGGTCGCCTTCAGGTAAAGCTGGTGTAGCGGTAGTGCTATCTGAAGAGCTTCGGAATGGTCTTCTTGAAGTTGATCGTCGCTGCGACCGCCTGATGCGGGTGCGGGTACTGATCGAGGGAGTGATTACTAACTTGATCAGTGCTTATACTCCTCAGGCTGGATGTAGCGGGTCCGAAAAAGAGTCATTCTGGGAGCAATTTGAAGAGGTTCTACGTGCTATACCAGCTGCTGAAGTAATCATAGTTGGGGGGGACTTAAATGGCCACGTAGGTAGGGCTGCGGAAACGTTTGATCGTGTACACGGTGGTTTTGGTTATGGTCGCCGCAATGCAGAGGGAGAAAATATTCTCAGAACCTGTATTGCGTCAGACTTAGCCGTCGTGAACACGTTCTTCCAAAAGACTCCACAGCACCTTATCACGTATAAGAGCGGGTCCCACTCAACCCAAATAGATTATCTGCTGACCAGACGGTGTCATATGGGCAAGGTTACTAACTGTAAAGTCATTCCTGGTGAAAGCCTGACGGCCCAACATCGACTTCTTGTCATGGACTATGTCGTTACCCGAAAAAGAAAGTGGCCGAGAAACGTAAGCCTCGTATCAGGTGGTGGTTGCTGAATGGAACGATGCAGACCAGCTTTCGGGCAGAGGTTGAGAGTCAAAATCTGTCGACTAATACCGAAACTGCTCAGGAAGTTTGGGATCGAGCCCAGTCAGCAATTATCACAGCAGGTAAACGAGTTCTAGGCCTTTCTAAGGGAGGACGGGTCATTGACAAGGAGACATGGTGGTGGAATGACGAAGTGCAGGAGGTGATTCGTGAAAAGAAGACTGCCTTTAAGAAGTGGCAGCAATCAAACTCTCCTGAAGACAGACTAGAGTACATAGCAGCAAAACGTGCCAGTAAAAGGGCTGTTGCCAGAGCCCGCAGTGATAGGTTATCACCATTATATGATACACTTGAAACTGCGGAGGGGCAGAAGCTCATTTACAAATTGGCACGAGCTCGGGATAAGGCGACGCAAGATATCGCAAAATGTCTTAGCGTCAGAGATTCCCAAGGCACGTTGCTGTGTAATCATGCCTCTGTGAAGGAGAGATGGAGATGCTACTTCAAGGAGTTGCTAAATACTCAGCACCCGTGCAGTCTTCCAACCGAAATACCTCCTAATCTTGGACTTATTGCCCCGATAACACCTGACGAAACTCGGAATTGTCTTCGACGCATGAAGAATCGGAAAGCGGTGGGACCTGACGATATTCCGATCGAAGCGTGGAAATCATTGGGCTCTCTTGGTGTGCTCATACTGACGGACCTTTTTAACCGCGTCTTGAACACTGGGACTATGCCACATCAGTGGCGTTATAGTTACATTACCCCTATATACAAAGGCAGGGGCAGTGTTCAAGATTGTGGTAGTTATAGGGGCGTTAAGATCATGAGTCACACCATGAAGCTCTTTGAGCGTATGATCGACCTCAGGCTCCGCCGAGAGTGTACTGTCTCGGAATGTCAATATGGATTTCAGCCAGGATCGGGCACCTTGGACGCCATCTTTGCCATCAGAACTCTGATGGAGGCATACAGGGAAAAAAGGAGAGCTCTGCATGTCGCATTCCTAGATCTGCAGAAGGCCTTTGACTGCGTGCCTCGTCAATGTATCTGGTGGGCATTGCGATTCAAAGGGATCCCTGAGGCCTATATTGACATCATCAGAGACATGTACCGCGATTCCGTTTCAATGGTTAGGACTGCTGTTGGCGATACAAAACCCTTTCCGATCTCAGTAGGGGTTCACCAAGGCTCGGCTCTTAGCCCCTTCTTGTTCAATGTAGTGCTGGACACTGTCTCGGCTAACATCCAGGACCAGCCTCCATGGCTGATGATGTATGCCGATGACATAGCTCTCATTGATGAGAGCAGGTTGACGCTAGAGCGAAGAGTGAACCTCTGGAAGGGTACGCTTGAGAACAGTGGTCTTAAACTAAATGTGACGAAGACCGAGTACATGGCTTGCGGAAGCCCGGACTCTTGCACTATCCATATAGGTCCTGAACCAGCCGTTAAGTCGGAAAAGTTCAGGTACCTTGGATCTATTCTGCATGAGTCCGGAGGCATCGATCACGATGTCCAAGCCCGGATCAGCGCTGCTTGGGCGAAATGGCGTGAGGTCACAGGTGTGGTCTGCGATCGCAGAATACCTACCAAGCTCAAGGGAATAATATACAAGAGCATAATCCGACCGGTTCTCTTATATGGAAGCGAATGTTGGCCAACACTGTCCAGGCACACTCAGGAGCTTCACGTCACGGAGATGAAGATGCTGAGGTGGATGTGTGGCGTAACGCGGGCTGACCGTATACGTAACACATTTATCCGAGGTAGTCTTGGAGTCCGTGACGTAGCGGATAAGCTTCAAGAGAGTCGCCTGAGATGGTATGGCCACGTTGCACGCCGGCCTGAGAATTACGTCGGAAAAATTTGCCTTGACATGTCGGTCCCTGGAGCAAGACCCCCAGGACGCCCAAGAAAGCGATGGCTGGACACCGTGATGCAGGATATGAGAGCCAATGGACTTACCACCGCGGATGCTAAAGACCGTGCAAAGTGGAGGAGTTTGAGCAGGAAGGCAGACCCTGGCTAATGCTGGGATAATTGCCAGGAAGAAGAAGAAGAATAGCACTGTTAATATGGAACTACCATTTTCAAATCATAATGACGTCCATCTATCAAAAATAGAATTAAGGGTACCTCATGACCTGAAAATTGTTAATGGATTAATCAAAATTTTAGTTTATACGGACCAATTTGTCGACAATATGTCGATGGTGTTCTGTGAAACTTGAACGGTCTGAACATAGGTGCCTTGGTAAAGAAATTGATATTCCAGAACAAATAACTGAAATAAATGGTAACCGGGGGTATATCGACGTAAACGACTTAATATATTAACCGATAACATTATTTGCTACACTTTGCATTGCTCGAGGTTCTGAATATAAATCGGGTAATATTAAAATCGATACAGATGTGTCAAGATCGGACCTAGACAATCTTCAAAATCTTAAATAAATTTGATCATTGTTTTGATGATCATGCAGGGGTAGGAGATTTGATATAGAAATAAAAATTGAACTAACCACTTAAGTTCCCTTTTATCATCACCCGTATCGTATGTCAATAAAAGAGTGATGAATTTTATGCTGAATAAGTATAGATTTGAATTCACTTCCTTATTACAACTAGACAAAGTTCTTAGTTTTGTTAATTTTTTTCACTGACCGTTGTCAGTATAACATAAGGTCATTATCCAATGTTCTCTTTGTTTCCGTAGCATTCTTGTAGCAGATCGTTGCATATTGCTTGAATTCATACTACTTCATATTATACAATACACGAGATCTCTAGAGTTTCGCAGTATTTTTTAAATATTTATTCTGCCTGGAGACTCGGAATTCGCTTTAAATTTATTATCGGAACATAAAACAACAAAAGAATATTACATTTTATTTTTTTATTTTATTTTTTTATAAGGGGTCTGACAATGTCTTGTTAATGATACATATTTATTGCAACTTATTATATATTTCTGTTCATGCCTATGTCTATGTGTGGGTATATATCAAATGAAATAAATCAAATTATAATGGTAAGACCAATGTAAGGACTGACAGTTAAAAGTACTATATGAGAATGTATGTATATATGGTTTGTAACCCAATATTTATGTAGAATGCCTATTTCAAAAATTTATTTATCAAACGAATTGATTGTTTTTTAAGATTTCATTATATTTTTATGTTACAATGAAATATATTTTTTTATCAAAAAAGGGGAAATATACTCTTCCTAGCAATTTTGTAACAATCTCGTCATGGATTGTACTTAACCCTTAAGAATTCCTGGTCTTTTTTTAAATTCTAGTGTACAAGACCTTTTAAACCTTTTATTGCATAGCTTCTATCGCGAGCCTTGAGCGCGGAGACCGAATTCAGAAATTCCGTAGCGAAAATTTCTAACTCCTATCATCGAACGTCGTTTCAGTTTGGCAAACTTCGGCACGGTGTATGTGTGCGTGCGACTACACTATGAGGGCTAACTAGCTGCTAACTGCTCACGACTGATTCTATCTCTTTCACACACAACGCTAGGTGCTGTTTGTCTTCGTCCACGAGTAAGTTCAAGCCCGCAACTAGTTACACCTTATCGTGTATGTATATGTATATATATGGTGTTAAAACTATAAAAAATAATTACGTGACATCACGTGTTATTAGACTTGCTGACGAGAAGCTTGTGATATAAATACAGTAGTGGCATCACACTAAAGAATACACATCCGAGCAATGAGCACTCGTCACTGACACGTATCATTATATTATTTTATTACGATTTTATTGAAATAGATAGCACAAGTTACGGCATCTCCAAAGAAAAAAAGAACAAAGAAAAAAAAATACTGCATATATAAAATAAAAATATAATTATAATTGCATAAGTTGATAAAATGCTATGCAATAGCTTTACCGCGGCAGTCTCCGAGTGCCACACGTCTATTTTTAGTCAGTTTACGTCGGAAGGACATTTTAAATTATTTTACATTATCAAATTTTTTATAAATGTATATTATTTATTTGTTTGCTACGAAAGTGTGAGAAACAATACTTGATTTTTATAAATACCTGTTTTTCTATACAGTCAAATATTCTTAACTGAGAATTAGTTAGTTGTGACTGGACTGTTAGAGATGACTTGTTGAGATGAGTATTTTGAAATCATGGCCATAAGCCAGGTTTCTGTAGGAAACTTTACATGGAATTATTTATATATATTTTTTTATATATTATATGTATATATTACTCCTTCCTTACTTACTTCCATTGAATTGAACTTTTATTTACTTGTTTGTTTCCTCTTGTTCATTAGGATTTCTCAGCACTTTCAAATGCTAATGTCATTAAATTATAGTTTGTTTCTTTAAAACTATTTGTACGCTATTAAAATTCCTAAAACCTTAAATTAAAAGAAGAAAAATGTTTAACTTTAAACACATCATTTTCTTTTATGAAGATTTTCAATATCTTACAATTATAATTCCGTGTAGAAGACTATAAGTTAAATCATTTTTCTTGTTCCGATTATTGAAAGAAAATGTAAAAAAAAAGTTTTTTAATCTTCTTAGGAATACATTTTGTAACCACATATTATGTATACCTTAAAAGCCTCCTTTATTTATATTGAACATTAGCCACAGTGGGCCGTCCTAATAATTAAACCAGAATACTTAAATTTGATCTTCTAGTATGCAACGCTATCAAGAACGTGACTCCCATACTATGATACATTAATCTGTAGTGAGATCAATATACTTTTTTTTTATTTTACATAAAAATCTCGTATCAAATCGTAGCACAGTACTCTGGAGCTTTATGAATACCTGGTACATTATATTATGAAATAAACCTGACTTGAACTATGTTTTGTTTTGTTTTAAAAAGAACGAGAAAATTAATCCAAAACAATAATGATTAATTATATGTATAAGATGCAGAAAAACAGAATTAAAAAAATGTATTTTATTGTTATTCTAAATAAATAAATCAGAAAAATAATAATAATTTATTTATTAATTAATGTTCATCAAAGCGATAGATTTTTTCGGTTAGTTTCAGGCGAATCAGCAAAAAGGAGTTATTCCCAAATCTAGTAGTTAAGAAAGTGGAGACTCGAAATAGACTTCACAAACTAAAGGCATTTGTCTAAAAATAATATCGTTATTTCCCAGCTTTGCAAGTTAAAAAGATTTTTTTTATTTCTCGTAGCTCCAAAGCTACTCATATCACCTTACCAGGAGAACATAGATCTTTGCGGGTGATTTTACACTATAGATTGAAAAAAAACCGATATGGGACAGATGAGTTTTATTAAATTTATATTTTTTTTTTTGGGGTCGGGTTGAAAAATATTAAGTGATGAAATACATGTGTATTTCATCACTTTATTACATGATTGTAGATTAGGGTAGGTTAATTCGACGATCCCCCGAGGGCTGTCAACTTGTCGTGGTGGGGGGCTTGAGTGCTCCAGTGATCCCCAGGGCTTTACCGGCAGGTACTACCATACCGGACGGGTCTGGGGTGAGGGGTCAGACTAAGAGCGACACAAGCGGTGTCTAAATACATAGTTTCACTGTTATATTTCTAAAAATGACAATTTTCCATACGAACATTCATCACCTGTTTTTACCCCAATTTTCGCTATAAAAAGTAGCCTATGTTCTTTCATTCCTAATAAAGTGTCTAAATACAAAGTTTCACTGTTATATCTTCAAAAATGACGATTTTCCATACGAACAGTCATCCCCTCTTTTTACCCATTCCCCCATTTTTTGCGATAAATACCAAATTTCATCAAAATCGGTTCACTGGTTTAGGTGTGAAAGCGTAACAGACAGACAGACAGAGTTACATTTATAATATAATAATAATAATAATAATAATAACAACAGCAATAATAATAATGATAAAATATTAGTATATAGTAAAATAGTATATAGTATAATAGTATATAGTATATAGTATGGATTTAATTTTTTATTTTTTATTTGTTAATCATACACGAAGTATGAAATATTTAATGAGTAAATAAGAGATGGTTTTTTATCTCTGCCTTTACTTTATAAAACTACCTGTCTATCTTTACTTTTATTTACTTTTTACTGGATAATGCACGTTCCTTTAAAAAATAAGTTTAAATTTAAAAACAAATTGTGAACCGTAGTTTCAAGTCACGTTTATTGCGTATTATGAAGTACCAGGTGTTCATAAAGCTACAGAATACTATTACACAATTTGCTACGGGGATGCTACGAAAACCCAGAGAATTGGTTCTACGATAAACATACAAATATGCATTTCAAAGGGTTAATAGTGCAGCCGTTGTGACAAACATGCATGCACGAACTAAGGCGAAACTATATTTTAGTGTCGGCTATCATGAAGAAAGGAATTCCCGTTTTCAAAATTAAATCAAACTAAGATATCTAAAATCAGAGAGCATAAAGGGCAATTGTATCAGGCTTACTGAAAACTAATGTAAAAAACAGTTTTTTTTCTTCTGAGATTTTCTTAGACATACATTTTGTAACAATGTATTTTGTCAATCTTAAAAGTCTGCCTTACATACATATCTTGAAAACTAAGAGCAGTGGGTAGTCGTATCAGTATTGTATACAAATCAGAATACTTAAGTCTGTTCTCCTAGTATGCAACGTTATCAAAAACGTGAGTCCCATATTATGTATTTATACGTAACTGTAGTCAGGTCAATAAAGTTTTACTTTTCACAGCAATCGTGAAACATATTGTACAACTCCTTCAGACATATGAAGTCCTGGTTCCCGCACTATGAAACAAACGTGACCAATTTCGAAGTTCTGGTGATTCCTTTGTAGCAAGCAACCATGATCAATTGACAGACGAGATGAAAATGAATCATTATACATATTTTCTAATCAGAAAATACATACGAGTATATGTCGAAGTACGGTCCAGGCCGTGGTTTTTAAAAGAGTGACGCCAGCATAACTGACGTCTCAATGACTTTATTCTTAATTGTAGACCAACATTGTTGTGACTACACTTACACAGGTGGCTACGCAGGTGGTTATGCGGCTGACACCTGATAATTTCAACTACCCTCAATATTAGTTTTTCAAATAATAAGAATTACACCGACATATGTTTTTTTTTTCAGTTAATTTTAGTCAAAATTGATTCGAAGTGGAGGGACGAAACTAAGTGCCATTATCATTTATAGAAAAGAAATGCCAGCTTCGAAAGTTAAATTTTTTGTACTGGTCTCGTAGCTCCAACGGAACTCATAACATCCTACCAGGGAACATAAATCTATGAAGGTGATGTATCACTATGAATTGAGAGTGAAATTTATGCTATATGAACATAT